>NC_064865.1:6819840-6894074 GCF_024139225.1 Suncus etruscus | reverse complement strand
CTAGCAAGTAGAAGCAGAAATAAACAGATGGGACTCTATTAAGCTTAGAAGCTTCTGCATCTCAAATAGTGCTGAGGATATAAAAGGAAAAGTGCCAAGGAAATAGTACCAAGGATACAAAAGCCACCATGGAATGGGAGAAACTATTCAACCGATACCCATCAGATAATGGGATAATATAAGGTATAAAAGGTACTGACAGATCTTAACAAGAAAAAAACATTTAACCCCATCAAAAAATGGGATGAAGTTAATAGACACTTACTCAAAGAAGAAATAAAAATGTCCAAAAGGCATATGTGAAAATGTTCCACATCACTACTCATCAGGGAGATGCAAGTCAAAACAACAATGTGGTATCAGCTTATGCCACAGAGGCTGGCACACATCACAAAGAACAAGACCAGTATGTGGTGGCAGGGATGTGGGGAAAAAGAAACTCTCATTCACTGCTGGTGAGAATGAGGTCCAGCCCTTATGGAAAACAATATGGAGATTCCTCAAAAAACTGGAAATTGAGCTCCCATTTGATCCAGCTTTATACTACTTCTAGGTTTATATCCTAGAAACACACACACAACACAGACACACAAGCAAAATGCATACACAAATGCTTTCTGCACACCTATATTCACTGCAGCACTATTTACAATAGCCAGAATCTGGAAGCAACCAAGATGTACTTCAACAGATGAATGGCTAAAGATATTGTGGTACATATACACAATGGAATATTTTGAAACTGTCAGGAGATGAAATCATGAAAATTTTTATATGGATATATATGTCCATCTATATATGGATGGATATGGAAACTATAATGTTGAGTGAAATAAGTCAGAGGGAGAAAGATAGACAAAGAATATTCTTACTCATCTCTGGGTTTTAAGAAAAATAAAAAGCCATTGTTATAATGCCCAGAGACTACTGTATTGAGGGCTAGATGGACCAGTTCATGATATGAAGCTCACCACAAAGAGTGGGGAGCGCACTTAGAGAAACACTAACAACTATCAGGACAATGTTAATAAGTGAGAGAAATAGAATGCCTGCTTCGAATACAGGAAGGGGGTGGGAGAGGAGGGAGATGGGGTCATTGGTGGTGGGAACCTTGCAATGTTGCACTGTTAAAGAGGTGTTCTTTTTATGACTGAAACTCAACTACAAACATATTTGTGATCATGGTGGTTAAATAAAGATATTTATTTAATGGCACAGGTTATAACATTAGAAAATGATAAAAAAATGGAACAAAAACTAGATAGACAGAAGTAAATAACAAAGCGTATAGCAGATATCCAAAAAACAATTCAAAAGATTAATGGCACTCAATTATTTTTGGCTCTGCACTCAGAAATCACTCCTGGGGGTTCTTGGGGGACCCTATGGGATGCTGGAGTTCAATCCAGGGTCTGCTGTGGATAAAACGAAGAATCTATTCACTGTGCTATCTTTCTGTATTTATCTAATTTTGACTTGGGGGCTACATGTGGGTCACTCCCAGTTGGTGCTGAGGGTCCCCCGCAAAGGGTGCCGAGAGACCAGAATATCTTGCCTTCTAGCCTGAGTACTCTTTCCATTTCCCAAATAGAGACATTTTCTGCATCATCTTTCATTGTTTACCTTTGGAGCATTGATTTTCTTGTGCTTGGAGACAAGAGGAGCTCCCTGGTGAAACAGTTAGGGTTAGGGTTAGTGTTGGCCAAAGAAGCATGAGCCTTTCTACATGTTTTGTCATGTTGTACTTACATGTTTTATTTTTGAACTGAAGCCTGCAGTACACATTAGTGCAGGGTTGGATTTAGGATGCATGCTAATAACTGAGCATTTTCTACAGAAAGAGCTGCAGAGGGTTAGCTTGTTGGGACTTCCAAGGGCAGGGGACCTTGCATGGATCAGAAAGCAAGTCTCAGGCCTGATGTGTTCCCTCCCATCTATGGTTCAGGACGAGCGGTTTCCGAAAGGAATTGGACTGGAAAGAGGGACTCACATCCAGTCAGTCCTCTGCTTGCCCATCATGACCACCATTGGGGACCTGATCGGAATTCTGGAGCTGTATCGACACTGGGGCAAGGAGACCTTCTGCCTCAGTCAGCAGGAGGTGAGCTAGTCTGCCTGACCATTCTCAGGCTGCAAGGTAGGCTGCTGAGTTCCACACACCTGTTCTTTTTCACCAGCCTAGAGGGAGGACAGACTGGAATTTCATGACATGTTTTCTCATCAGAGGGCATTCAGCAGTCATTCGGGCATTCCGTGAATGGGCATTCAATGAACACTCAGAGAATTTTCTGTTGACACTCAGTGGGCAGTCAGTGAGACCTCAGTGGGCATTCAGCAGCATTTACAGCACCAGCTTGGAAAACATCAGCTAGGCTCAGCAGGGGAAAATTTGACATTCTGTGTCCCTGAAAGTGTCTCTTCCCAGGTTCTGCCTTGGCTCAGGGTCCCTAATGAGGTGTTTGTAGACTAGAACTCTGTTCCTAGGCCTAACCAATGCCCTTGATCCTCAGAGTCTGGGTTGCTAGTATTCTGGCTCCCCCCATACCCACCTCTGAGGGAAAGGGCTCCTCTGAAATTGAGCCCAGACCAGCATGGCTGCTCAAGGACAAAGCACCTACTGTTTCTGCTTGCTAGCCTGTGCTCACAGTTGCTACTTCCTTCAGCAGCACCTCAAATGTGCCTCCCCCCAATTCTAAGACCTCTCCTGAGCACAAGAGAAGCCCAAGTTCTCCCCTGATCAGACACCTGATCCTCCCTGAGCACTGCAGAGTAAGCTGCCTCTCTCCATTTTTCTTTTTCCTTTGTGTCCCCAGTTTTCCTCCAGGTTCTCTGTGATCTGACACATCTGCCTCCTGTTCTCTACTCTATTGCTTTTGTTTCCCTGGTGCTCCCCTTCTAGTACTCTGTTCTGCTTCTGACATTCCTGTCCTCAGGTCGGTGTCTAGGGCCAAAGAAAGACCCAGCGAATTTTTGCTAATAAAGAAATAATAAAAGAAACAAATACAACTCATCTGAGAACTGCTCAGCCACATTTGGGAAATAGTTTATTGTTCAAAAGTGGCCATTCGGGATCTTTTTAATAATAATCTTGGTCAAGCTGATAAAAATAATTTATACTGAAATCATTGAATCCTTGTCACCCAAAATCAAAAGAAAAAAAGAGAACATATTTGGTTGTAGAGAAAAAGACCTTGTAGACAGGAACTTTCTTGCAAAACCTGTGCTTGGCAATAACCAATACTTGGTGTCTGGTACCCTTGGGGGCCTGGGTGCGACCTGCAGGCACTGATGGACTCATTTCTTCCTTCCTTTCAGGTGGCAACAGCAAATCTGGCCTGGGCTTCGGTAGCAATACATCAGGTACAGGTGCGTCTCTGAGGCTAGGGACAAGGTTTGAGGAAAGTAGGACCCCATGGAGACAGCTGGTGGGCAAGAGATGCTGCTTCCTAAGGAGCTTCATGTCTGCCTGCTTTTATTACTAAAAAGTCTTCACTAACTCAGTATTTCTTGTGATAAATATCTTATCATTGTTTTAATATCTTTACATTTAATTTTTAAATCATTCATTTAATAAATGGTATCTATCCCATTAATATATTTCTCTTCCATAGAAGACTCTGAAAAATCTCTTTCTAGCTGTTGTGACATTCTTACATATTATTTTCTAAATGAAAATAATCCCCTAATCTCCCTTTTTTGTTGTTGTTTTTGGTTTTTGGCTCACACTCAACAGCACTCAGGGGTTCCTCCTGACTCTGCACTCAGAAATCACTCTTAGCAGGCTCGGGAAACCATATGGAGTGCTGGGAATAGAATTGAGCTTTGTCCTGATTGGCTGCCTGTAATGCAAACACCCTACCACTGTGCTATTATTCTGGGCCAAACTCACCGGTTTATGAAAATACAGGTCTTAGCTTTAGCACGCCTGTTTACCTAAAAAATGCTATTAAACTTGAGACATTCCGAACTGCTTCTATTTTACTGAGAGCAACCAGGATCGTTGAAGAGCCAGAGCATCAATAAGGTATTATATTCTGCTCTGCATTTTCTAGTTTTATTTTTTTATTGTTATTTTGTTTTCTCTCAAGTTAGTATTTTTTTAAATCTTTGTGTGTGTGTGTGTGTGTGTGTGTGTGTGTGTGTGTGTGTGGTTTTTGGGTCACACCTGGCAGTGCTCAGGGGTTATTCCTGGCTCCATGCTCAGAAATTGCTCCTGGCAGGCATTGGGACCATATGGAATGCCGGGATTCGAACTGATGACCTCCTGCATGAAAGGCAAATGCCTTACCTCCATGCTATCTCTCTGGCCCCGCAAGTTAGTTTATTTTAATAAACTTGGATTAATAAAAACTATGATAGCAGGTATATATACAATATATAATATATAGAATATACAATATAAGGTATGTGTGTATATATACATATATGTATATATATGTATGTATGTATATATATATATATATGGGGAGAGAGAAAGAGAGAGAGAGAGAGAGAGAGAGAAGACATTAGCCCGAAGGAGCATGGACTTTTGTTGACTAGGCTGGCCTCAAACAAAAATGGCAGTGCCCAAGGACCATAAAAAATATCAAGTTGTCCCACAAGTGACACTGACTGAGCATGCTGCATCCTGCTGGCTTCATTATGTGGATTCAGAGGCAGGAAGCAAGGTCTGAGCTTCTTTATGGCTCAGTAAATGTCAGCTCTGTCCTGGTTTACAGTGATGAAAGAGGATAAACGACATAGACCATTCACTCACTCAATACATTCTGAATTGGTACAGATATCAGGATTCCTTTATGGCTTAAATCATTCTGCTCCTCATTATAAGACATGGGTGGTCAATAGAATCTCACATTTTAATTCGTGCCTAAGTAGAAGCTTCTAGAATCAATGAATATTCTTTTTTCTGCAGGTGTGCCGAGGCCTGGCCAAACAGACTGAACTGAATGACTTCCTACTTGATGTATCAAAGTAAGTACTTGTTTCTGGGGATAAAGTTGCTTTATATTGATTGTTGCTTTCAAGAAAGTGGGATTGGATTCTCGTGATGATGGGCCATTCTGACCAACAATGGCGGATGAAGCTTTATTGCATGGTATCCTAGGCACATTGAGGTTAGAGTTACTGTCTTACCCACATCTTTTCACAAGAGAGGGATTGAAGGCACATAGCATCATGTTGCTCATGGGAAATGTGATGTATGATTCTAGAAAATGGAGAGTCATAATGAGAAGAACAAATAATTTTATTTGTTTTTGCTTTGGGGTCATGCCTGGCAGTGCACAGGGGTTATTTCTGGAGAGCTTGAGGAACGGACAGTATGGGATACAGAGAATCCAAACTTGCTTGGCCAGGTGCAAGGCAAATGCCCTTCACATTGTGCAATTCTCCAGCACCAAGATGTGATCATTTTTAGGCATTTCTAGGTTCATATTGATGTTGCTGCTAGAAGATCATCTTTATCTCTGCTCCATATACTTAAATCATTAAGGTCTAAAATTTGACCCAGAATGTGGTAACTTTAGGTTCATCCAGAACGACAAGTTTGCTATGATATTGAGCATCTTTTCTCCAAGCCCAGCAAAAGCAGCTCACACCAATTCTGTTTAATATGTCATGTTGGTATTATTTCTTTACTCATAAAGACATCCATAGTTCATGGGGAAATAGACTGAAAAAGTAAAGTTCAAGAAGTCCAGGGACCCTGAAAGAACTCACTCAGTCCCTTGCCAGCAGTCTATCTCGAGACAGAATTGGACTGTATCCCTGTGGCGAAGTTGCCATAGTCTGCATTCTCCAGAGAAGGAAGTGGAACAGCCTTCAGGTGATGAACTCAGGCACTGCATGGGGATCTCCAAGTCAAGGGATCCTCTTAGAGGACATTTGGCATCTTTTGCCCACAGCCAGGCCATGGACTTTACCTTTTTTTTTTTTGATATATTTTCTTTTTTTATTGTTTTTTGGGCCACACCCTGTTACACTCAGGGGTTATTCCTGGCTATGCACTCAGAAATTACTCCTGGCTTGGGGGGACCATATGGGATGCTGAGGGATCAAACTGCAGTCCTTCCTATGTCAGTCGCATACAAGGAAAATGCCCTACCACTGCACCACCGTTCCGGTCTCTTTGATGTATTTTCAACCACACTTCAGATTTTACACCCCAGCTCTCTGCCCAAGAAGCACTCCTGGTGGGCTTGGGAAACTGAATGGGGTGCTGGGGATCAAACAGGGTCAGATGCATGCAAAGCAACAGTGTCCTCCCTGCTGCTATGTCTCTCGCTCCAACCTTACTATCTTCTGTGCATTAAAAGCCTCATGGTCCATGGCAATTAAATGCATCCTGAACTTTAGTGAAATAATTTAAATAGAACAATTTATCCTTAGTACAACATATCTGAACACTGGTAATTTTAGAGAATTAGCTAAAATAGCTAACTGAAAACAGTTACTTGCCAGTAGATCATGCAGAGAGCACCTTTCACAGAGCCTTTGTAGCATCTTTCGATCATAGCTACTTATTTTTCACCTTTAATTATTTACATTTGGGGATCAGGGAATGGAGAAGATAAGGAAAACAGATTTATCTTTTAATATAGATACACCATAAAAGCCTCCAAAGCATTTCATTGCTGTTCAAAATAATATGTACATTAATGAATGTAAATGAATTAGTAATGAATATATAAATAACAAACATATATATTTAACAATGAATATATCACAAACACTACAATGATAAATATATGTAATGATAAATATGTAGTGAATATATAAAATGATAAATACATAATTAATATATTCATGATCAATATACATTTTTGGAATATATAATGTATAAATTATAAGTTTTATATATGATAAAACATAAACATTAATATGCTTTTTGGATATTAGTGATTACTAATATATTACTATTTTTGCGATTCCTGTTTTGTCTTTACTTACACTCATATTTCTTCACCAGTGAATTAAATTTCTTTCTCCATACAGCTTTATGACAGTTTGACTGAAACATTATTTTTCTGATCATGATTTAAGTATTTCAATTCAATTTAACATATTCAAATGTTTATTTTACTTTTCAAGGTTGATGAAAGTAATATCGTGAATATCAGTTTATTTCTTCATAATTTGAGTTGAAGTTACAAATTTTTTACATTCATGCTTGCCAGTATACTACTTTTTTTTGGGGGGGGCCACACCCGTTTGACGCTCAGGGGTTACTCCTGGCTATGCACTCAGAAATCGCCCCTGGCTTGGGGGGACCATATGGGACACCGGGGGATCGAACCGCAGTCCTTCCTTGGCTAGCGCTTGCAAGGCAGACACCTTACCTCTAGCGCCACCTTCCCGGCCCCAGTATACTACTTTTTAATGTGTATTCTGGAATTAGAATCTCTATACTGAAGATTATGGGGAAATTTATATCTTTCACATCATACTCTTAGGAATCATGCTAAGTAATTTAGTCAGAAGGGAAGGGAGAGATAGAGAATGAGCCCTCTCATGTGTGGGACTTAGAGATAAATAGCAAGGTAGAACAAAGATCCAAAAGCAGCAAAATATGGGAACTCACCTGCACAGCTGAATTGTGTTCTTGGAGGAAAGACGGTGGGCACACTAGTAATGGGTGTGGGTTTGGAATTATGTGCATCAGAAACCACCAATAATATTGTAAATCACAGATTCTCAATAAAGTAAGTAATTAATATTATTAGGGGAGAGAGATAGCATCTCACACAGGGCACTTGCTTTGTACGCGGCCTCTCAGGGTTCAGTCCCCAGTAGCACATTCGGTTCCTTGAGCTTTGTCAGGAGTAATCTCTGAGCAATGAACCAGAAATTATTAGCCATGAGACCAACCAGGTAGGATGCAGAAACCAAAAATATAAGAATAAAAATAATTTTATATTTTTGTTGTTACTAATTCATGCAAAGGACAAATAGTAGCAGATATCAAGCAATGAGCAAAAACTTTTGTTTTGATTTATATCTACACAAAACTGGGAAATGCATTCAAATGTTAACATATTCTGTGTTGCAATTACATTAGTAATCTGGAAATGACCATTTTTCTTTTTTCTTTCCTAGAACATATTTTGGTAACATAGTCTCAATAGATGCTCTACTTGAAAACATAATGGTAGGTTGCCTTTTGTTTGAAAGCCTATTTTGTGTCTCTTTTATATGCTTGTCCTAATAATTTATCAGACCTAGAGGCTGTAAGAAAGAAGATGAAGCAGTGAGTGAAACTCAGTGAGTGGCTTGTAGGCAGCATCTGGATTCATTCACCACTGATGTTAATGTTGGGGAGCCCTTGAGCAATGTTTTGAAAAATTGTCCGAGTTTTTTCATTCTTCAGTGAAGAGCTACACGTTGGGAAGATGCTGTGTTTCTTTTACCTTCTGCATGTGGCCCCTCTAGGACCCCTACTGAGTCTTTGAAACTTGGGTCATTCGACTCCATATTGCTCTTGGCCATGCCTCTCCTCAGGAAGGCACCGGGCACAGGAAGTGGAGTTTTCCCTGTCCAGGTGGGCAGTTTTTATGGTCAAATGAAGGGCAGCTGGTGGAGGGCATGCTTTGTATGCCTGGTTGTGTGTATGTGTATATACATACATATGTGTGTATAATGAGGATAGACATATGATATGTATTACCATCATTGAATCACCAGACACACAGTTACAAAAGTTGTTGATGGTTGAGTTTCCATCATACGATGTTCCAACAATCATCCCTTCACCAGTGCATACTTTTTGACATCAATATCTCTAGTTTCCCTCCTGTCGTTCCCATAACCAGTTTCTATGGCATACATTTTCCTATCTCTCTCTGTCTCTCTCACTCACTCACTTTCACTTTCTATCACTTTCTTCTTTTTAGAAACTAAAAGGAAATGTTTTGCAATATTGCTACTTGAACGGTATGTGCTTAACACTTACCCTCCTTTCAGCATCCAGTTCTTGTCCAGAGTAATATTTTTCAGTTATCATTGCCAGAGTGTCTATTCTCTGTCCTAACTGATCTTCCACCACCTTGTGGCAAGCTTCCTATCATGGGCCAGTCCTCTTGGCCCTTGTTTCTATTGCCTTTGTGTATTCTCATACTAGATTTTTTGCTACCCCTCATATGAATGTGATCATTCTATGCCTGTACCTCTCCCTCTGACTCATTTCACTCAGCATGTTGTACCCGTATAGAAGCACAATTCATGTCTTTATTCTTCCTAACAGCTGCACAGTATATTATTTCTCTTCCTTCCCATCTTCTCAGTCTTTCTGTATAATGATGGATTACCTTATCTCCAGATGCCGTAGCTGGATAATGAACTTCATGGGACATATTGAACAGAAAAGAAATAGTTAAGAAAGTCAATGAACAGGAATGATGATATTAAAGCCCAAAAGTTCGTTCCAGTAATCTTCTATAATATACACTTAGTCTGAGTTCAAGTATGGAACCCACAATTTACTGACCCTATGAGGGAAGACAAGGTCAGTTCATTCCTATGGATCTTAGTTTTCCTTTGATGTAAATTAGAGATGAAATGTTCCCTACCTAGTGTTGCTGTTGTAAAAACCCAGCCAACAAATCCTTCTAATGGGCATTAAAGTGTAGCCTGGCATATCATATACAGTGATTACTGTGAGTTAGTGTCAGATGAGCAGCAGAAAAATCCCAATGTCAACTGAACATGGAATATTTCTGCGAGATTGCACTGTGGTATTTTACAATGTACTATGAACACTGAGTAGCAGGCTAAAGGACATGTGCCATAGTGGTGATGACAGAGGCTGACACCAGAGAAGGCTTAGTAAGTTTGGGTAGGGGGCCAGGTGGCAGAGAGGCTTTGAGAAAATCCAGCCAGGTATTCCAGTTACTTTCCAGCTGTAATAGGGCAGGATGAGGCTCCACTTGCATAGACACAGATGTGAGGCAGGTACTACTATTCCGTTCAGGTGGTGCCCCTCACTACCTCCTCAATGCTGGCACATCCAATTCTTTATTTCTCTTTTATTTAAGCACCATAGTTAGGAAGTTTGATTGAGATTCTTTTCTATAATGTACACCACCCTTCACCAGTGCACATTTCCTGCCACCAATGTCCCCAATTTCTCTTCCTTCCCCCTCACCTGTGTGGGGCAGACATATGACTCCCTCTCTCTTTTTCTCTCTCTCTCCCCCCTCTTTCCACTTTAGACATTGTGGTTTGCATTATTGTCAATGAAGGGATTCCATGCATAGTATATCCCCTTATCTTCTTCGCTCAACACCCAGTTCTTGTTCAGAGTCATCAGTTCCAACTCTCATTGTCATCGTGGACCCTTCTCTGCCCTAACTGCACTGCTCCACTACTTGTGACAAGCTTCCTGCCACGAGCAGGTTTTCCCAGAACTTATCCCAATTATTTCTGGATATTATTACTATACTATATTTTTTCTTA
The DNA here is from genome assembly GCF_024139225.1 of Suncus etruscus. NCBI lineage: Eukaryota > Metazoa > Chordata > Mammalia > Eulipotyphla > Soricidae > Suncus > Suncus etruscus. The sequence goes on along the minus strand of NC_064865.1, from coordinate 6,883,625 downwards.
TATCCCACAGATGAGCATATTCATTTTGTTTTTCTCTCTCCATCTGATTCATTTCACTCAGCATAATACCCTGCAGGGGTCTCAAACTCAATTTACCTAGGGGCCGCAGGAGGCAAAGTCAGGGTGATCCTGGAGTGCAAAGTCAGTAATAAGGCTTGAACATTGGGGGTGTGTGACCCAAACAACTAAAACAAACAAAACAAAAAATATTTCTCTAGGGCAAGGCCACAAAATGTTGTACGGAGGGCTGTTTGTGGCCCAGAGGCCGCGAGTTTGATACCCCTGCAGCCATCCATGGCTAAGCAAAAATAATAATTTTTTTTGTTTGGTTTTTGGGCCACACCAATGATGCTCATGGGTTACTCCTGGCTATGCACTCAGAAATCACTCCTGGCTTGGGGGATCATATGGGATGCTGGGGGATCGAACCACCATCCGTCCTAGGCTAGTTTGGGCAAGGCAGACGCCTTACTGCTTGCGCCACCGTTCCTGCCCCGCTAAGCAAATTTTATGACTCATTTTTTTTCTAACACCTGAGTATTCCAGTGTGTAGATGTGCCACAATTTATTTAGTCACTCCTCTGTTTGGCACCTATAATTCTTTATCCAGACATCAATGTTTGTGTTATTGAAAATCACTCCTACCTAAAGAGAGGACAGAATGCCTGGAAGGTTTTCTTGCTCTTTCTTTCTTTCTTTCTTTCTTTCTTTCTTTCTTTCTTTCTTTCTTTCTTTCTTTCTTTCTTTCTTTCTTTCTTTCTTTCTTTCTTTCTTTCTTTCTTTCTTTCTCTCTTTCTTTCTCTTTCTTGCTTTCTCTTTCTTTCTTGCTTTCTTTCTTTCTCTTTCTTTCTTGCTTTCTTTCTTTCTTTCTTTCTCTTTCTTGCTTTCTCTTTCTTGCTCTCTTTCTTTCTTTTTCTTCCTTCCTTCCTTCCTTCCTTCCTTCCTTCCTTCTTTCTTTCTTTCTTTCTTTCTTTCTTTCTTTCTTTCTTCTTTCTTTCTTTCTTTCTTTCTTCTTTCTTTCTTTCTTTCTTTCTTTCTTTCTTTCTTTCTTTCTTTCTTTCTTTCTTTCTTTCTTTCTTTCTTTCTTTCTTTCTCTCTTTCTTTCTCTCTCTCTCTCTCTCTTTTTTAATTTCTGATGATGACAACCTCTTTGCAATTCTTTGAATTTCTCTTCGACTTTCATTGTTGGCTTTTAGATATATGCCAAAAACCTGGTGAATGCAGATCGCTGCGCACTTTTCCTGGTGGACCACAAGAACAGGGAGCTGTACTCGGATCTGTTAGATATTGGGGAGGAGAAGGACGGGAAGCCCATCTTTAAGAAGACCAAGGAGATCAGGTACAGCGGGAAGGAGACTGTGGTGTGCTATGCTTGTTCTGAAAAGGGGCTCCATCCCTGTGCTCTCTGCTGGCCCAGGTGCACTGACAGCTCTCACCAGCATCATTCTAACCAGTGATATCATTCTAACCAGGACTTACCTCCTAAAGGTGGTCTTCTGGGAATGGCATTGCAGAGCCAGTGACCCTGGCCTCCTCATCAGAAGCATTAGTGGCAGACCATGAGTGCTGTCTCCCAGAAGCCGCCCTTTTGGAAAGCATATTTGAAAAGCTGGCTTGTGCACTCAGGAAGGTACAGTCTGTGGTGCTCCTGGAGCTCCTCCTGCTGGCCAAATGTTGGGGTGCATGGTGTTACTCCACAGGGCCCAAGGGCATCATCTTGAAGTCACAGTCCATCTCTGGCCAGTAGCAACCATTATCCCAGCATGGCTCTGAGTGTAGTGAGTTCAGGGGATAGAGAAGGAACACAATCCCAACCTCTTTCCAGGAGCACTGTCATGATCTCCCCTCAGGAGTAACATCATGAGAGCCCCACGTAGACTTGCAGAGTTGGCATTGTCCCCAGTGTCCTGGCTCCTCCACGCTCACACTGGCTCTGTCAGGGAGCCTTGCTGCTGTGTGGCCCTTCCGATCACAGGCCTATTCAGGAGACCATGGAGCATGGCTCTGGGGCTGCCAGGCCCCATGGGTGCAGACAGTTGGGAAGAAGATAGATGTCCCTAAAATGGTTTTGTCTTGAGTGCGATCATTTTCTAGAACTTAGTGTTTTGGGGGACAGTAGGGGCTGAATTGGTGAGAGTGTGGGCTGAGTTGGGGCTTGGGGGTCAGGGCTCAGAATAACAGTTGAGGGTCACAGAAGGCAGGGTGGGAGCTATGGCTGGCTCTGCCATGCCTACAGAGGCAGGTGGTGTGGATACGCTTCCCACTCTCTTCTTGCGGCCCATGGACTGTCATGTTACTGATTTCCGAGCTGGTCAGGGAACACTATGAGGGAGGCGCCCTGGAAGCTGCCAGGCTCATTCCTGCAGCAGTAGCGAGTTAATTTTCTCAAATTTCAGTTGTAAAAAATGGAATTTGATTTCAACAGCAAGGACTGCTTATCCTGCCAAAAACTGTGTCATTATTGGGGCCAGAGCAGTGGGTGCATAGTGATAAGGTGTCTGCCTTGCCAGTGATAGCCTATGACGGACCTCGGTTCGATACCCTGGCGTCCCATAGGGTCCCCCAAGCCAGAAACAATTTCTGAGCTCATAGCCGGGAGTAACCCCTGAGCATCACCGGGTGTGAACCAAAAAAAAAAAAAGTGTTATTATGAAAGTCATTGTTTTTAAAAAAGGTATTTATATTATTATATATTATATTATTTTTAAGGTATTTATTTATTTATTTTTTGTTTTTTTTTGGGGGGGGGGCACACCCGGCAATGCTCAGGGGTTACTCCTGGCTGTCTGCTCAGAAATAGCTCCTGGCAGGCACGGGGGACCATATGGGACACCGGGATTCGAACCAACCACCTTTGGTCCTGGATCGGCTGCTTGCAAGGCAAACACCGCTGTGCTATCTCTCCTGGCCCATTTTTAAGGTATTTATGATGAGTTTCAGGTATATATTGTGCAACATTCGTGGGAGTTCCCCGACCCTCGGGGGTGTGGAAATGAAGGTTGCTAGTTATTAGTGGGTTCACTCGAGCAGAACCGACCTGTAAAGAAGAACTAGAGAAATTAGTAAAAGAAGCCTTCAAGACAACGCATGCTGTTCAAAAAGGGAAGTTTATTGTTGTGGGATCAGCTTTTAAGGGCTGAGATATGTCAGAAGGTGTTACAAGTTTTACACCAATCACAGTTACAAGCATTCATTAGCATAAACTGGGGCAGGTAATAGGGAGGGGCAAAGAGGTAGACCTGAGCACGTTTTACTAAAAGGCATAAGATTCAAACAGAGTTCTATAAATTATACTCAACAAGTATAAATAGAAGATCAGCTATAATCTTAATAACGTTTTGCTAACACAAGGGCAGGTTGCTCTATATTTTTCTTTCTGGCTGGATATATTGGGCTGCTCTGAATTACTTTATTTGTCTATTTTCTTTGTTCTCAAGGCATGGGCGCCTTTGGTCACGTGGGTGACCAGATTAGGAATTACTGAGGTGTTTTTATGTTCTAGGTTTATCAGCTAGGCTCCCCACAATATTGTTCCAACATGTCCCTTTACCAGTGACCACTGCCTTCCATCAATGCTTCTGGTTTCCTTTTTGACCCTCCACGATGACTCTGCAGCAGACATTTTGCACTTCCCAACTGTCCCAGTGTCCACTTTCTAACTTAGCACTCCCCAGTCTGACCAAGTGGCCAGTTCTCTAATGAAGGCCAGTGCTGCTGTTGCCATTGGGCTTTTGAAGCTCTTGGGAAGTCATTTCTGATATGTTGATCCTGTATGGGGCAAATAACTTCCTCAACTGTAGTGTGAACTGAGGCCATTGATGATGCAAATGGTGTCAGCTGGGGACTTTATAAACAAGACCATGTGTGTTAATACAAAATGCTGATCTGAACGTAATAAATTAGGAGCCTAACCAGATAAAATTAACAAATTATATTAAGTTAGAGGAATAAAAAAAACTTCAAGTTGTAAATTGTGTAATTTTATATAGTTGTGTTTTGCATATGCTGTGACTTCAAATACCTATAAAGGGTCTCGTGGCATAACGTACAAGATTGGGGATAAAGTGCTTGAAGGTTCTTGCTTATATCTGCATTCCTGTTTGTGTTGTGTCACAAATATTTTATGAATGTTGCAAATTCTTGAATTCACTGGGTCCCTGGTGTTCTGTTTCCTCCATGCTCACACTGGCTCTGTGATGGGGAGTTTTGCTGCTATGTGTCTCTTTAGAGTATATAGGCCTATCCAGAAGATCATGGACAATAGCGCAGGACCTGCAAGTCCCCACGGGTGCAGACAGGGGGTGACTAGCACTGTGGTAAATACATTTTATAATTTCTCTTGGATGCTGGAGCAATAGTACAGTGGGTCAGGTGCTTGCACCTGACTTGGATTCCATCCCTGGCCTTCCCTGTGGTCCCGCAAGCACTGCCAGGAGTGATTGCTATGTGAAGAGCCAGGACTAACCCCTGAGTATCACTGGGTAAAATCAAAACAAACAACAAAACAAATTTATGGCCTGGCACATGCCTTTCAACGGTGGCTGCCATCCAAAATCCATGGCTGATAGTGCTGGGACCAAGCCTGCCCAGAGGAGCCTGTGGAAGCCACATCAGTGTAGGCGAGCTGGCCACATTCACAAAGGAAGAAGTCAGAGGAGCCTGACTGTTCTGCTACAGGGCTGGCTGCTTGGCTTCTCCCTTCTGTGCAGGAAGCTGAAATCTTCTTGGCCACGAAAATAAGTAGCTTATCACAACTCTGTGGAAGTCCAGCTCCAATGTTTCCTGCTACTGTCCTGGTGCTGGGCCATTGCTCAGCAGTGCATGAAGGGGCATATGTAAGTTCTGTCAGGGCAGGCCCCTTGATCTAGGATTGACCTTTATGTAACCAAGAACTGTTTTTGTCAGGATTGTCCAGAGCAGCTCTTGGTAGTAGCTAGATCTCCCCAGTGCTCTGCAAGTGGTAGTAGGGGAGCAGAAATGCAGATGATAAAGGACTCACCATCAGGATTCCCTCTTGGTTTGCTTTTTGTTCTGTTTCTTGGTTTTGAAGCCAGAGGCTTACCTGGCTGTGTGCTCAGGAATTACTTCAGGTGGGGCTCAGGGGACCATATGGAGTACCAGGAATAAAACTAAGTGATTTGTGTGCAAGGCAAGTGCCCTGTCCACTGCACTTTCTATCTCCTATCCCACTTGCCATGTTTTTGTAAAAATTCCTCCTCACTGAGAACTTGACTTGAATGTGGAATTAAAATCTGTGTTTTTTTAATAAAATACACACACATATATATGTATATAAACACACACACACATAGAACTTTCTATCCCAAGAACTGGCTAAACAATCTTTAGTGCACACGAATGCTCCAGGATAGATCACGTTTGCCCATAAAACATACCTTCATAAAATTAAGAGGATAGAAATTGTACGAACTAATTCTCAGATCATAATAAAAGTAGAAGTGAATTACTGACAGACACATATGAAAAACTTTAAATACCTAGAAATTGAGCAGCTCAATACTGAACAACCAGTGGGTCAGAGATGAAATCAAAGAGGAGATCAAAAGATTACTGGAAAAAATGCTAATTAAGACAAATTATCAGGGCCCAGAGAGATAGCACAGCGGCGTTTGCCTTGCAAGCAGCCAATCCAGGACCAAAGGTGGTTGGTTCGAATCCCGGTGTCCCATATGGTCCCCCGTGCCTGCCAGGAGCTATTTCTGAGCAGACAGCCAGGAGTAACCCCTGAGCACCGCCGGGTGTGGCCCAAAAACCAAGAAAAAGACAAATTATCAGAATTTGTGGGTCATGGAAAAGTAGAAGAAAGAAGGGACCTACATAAATAATTTAATGACCCAACTTAAAACATTAGAAAGTGATCAACAAAATGAACCAAAAAGAGGCAGACATAAGGAAGTAACAAAGGTTAGACCACAAATTAATGAAATGTAAATCCAAAGAACAATTCCAAAAATAAATAAAATCAAAATATGGTTCTTTGAAAAAAATTAACAATATCTAAAACCACTAGCAAAACTCACAAAGAAAGGGAGAGAGAGAAACTTAATAAACCAAATTAGAGATGAAAAGGGGGAAATCACTACAGATACTACAGAGATTCAAACTATTTTCTGAGACTACTTTGAGAAACTCTTTGCCACAAAACAAGAGAACCTAGAAGACATGAACAAATTCTTGGACTCTTATAATCTTCCATGGTTAAATCAGGATGATCTAGCACATTTAGACCCATCAATAGTGAGGAAATTAACAAAAGTCTTCCCAAAAACAAAATCCCGGACTCAGGTGGACTCACTAATGAATTCTTTCAAAAATTTCAAGAGAACCTACTACCAAAACTCTTCAGGCTCTTCAAGAAATTGAAGGAACAGAAACTCTAATAAATAGCTTTTAGAAAGCTAACATCACCCTGATAACAAAAGCAGACAGAGATGCTTAAAAAAAAATTACAGGCCAGAAAGGAGGCACGAGTGGTAAGGCATCTGCCTTGCAAGGGCTAGTCTAAAATGGACAGCAGTTTGATCCCCAGCGTCCCATATGTTCCCCCAAGCCAGGTGTGATTTCTGAGCACATAGCCAGGAGTAACCCATGAGAGTACCTGGGTGTGGCCCAAAAACCAAAAAAGAACCGAACCCCCCCAAAACTACAGACCAATATTTGTGATGAACACACATGCAACAAAAGCCTAGCAAATAGGATCTAATGCCCTATGAAGAATATCATACACGTAGACCAAGTAGGTTTTAGTCCAGAGATGCAAGGATGCTTTAACATACACAAAAAAATCAACAAAATACTCTATATCAATAAAAGACAAATAAAAACCATATGATCATATCAATAGATACAGAGAAAGCATTTGATAAGATACATCACTTGTTCATGAAAAAAACTCTCAACAAGAGGGGAATGGAAGGAACTTTTCTCACAATAGACAAGACCATTTACCACAATCCCAAGGCAAATATTATACTCAATGGAGATAAAATAAAAGACTTTCCTTTAAAATCTGGTACAAGACAGGCTGTCCTTCTCACCAATCCTCTTTAATATAGTGATATTGGAAATACTTGCCATGGAAATGAATCAATAAAGAATACCAAGGGCATCCAGATTAGGAAGAAAGTAGTCAAGATCTCACTGCTTGTATGTGACATAATACTACATTTAGAAAATCTTAAAGACACTACCAAAAAGCTTCTAGAAACAATATTCATATTAAAAAGGGCAACCTACAAAATTAACATGCAAAAATCAGTGGCCTTCTTATACACAAAAAATGCTAGAGAAGAAATGGACATTAATGCTGTGAGCCAAATTTTGTTTGCAGTCTACAGCACCTGCAAACAAATCCTTCGTGGAGTTCGGGAAAAGTTCCACGGGAAAAGGTGGGCACGTGGAATGGCTAATAACGGAAAATATATTGTAGAAATGAATGAAACCACACAGATAGTATGGGGACTCACGTTTACAAGGAACGAGAGATAATTTTATTTTTTAAGCTGGCAGCTTTTAAAAGGTAGAGGCAGGGAAAAGCGGGTGCAAATTCTAGACATCAAAGAAACTGGGAGAGAGAGGAAAGACCCTGGCTAGATTAGCATATGAAGAGCTGATGCTGAAGGTGAAAAGGGAGCTTGTAATTAACAGGGAAGTTGGAAGAGAGGAATGTTTTAGAGTTTCGGGGGGGAAAAGTGAAAATTACTTTGTTTTGAGCTAAGTTTATGGAAAAACCTTGGTTTAGGCGCCAGAGTAGGAAAAATTACAGGGAGCAGTTAAATGGGAGACTTTTGGCTGGATTGATTGCTGTCCTCTGTTGTAGGAAGAAATTACTAAGGCCTGATTTCTAATATTGGTTTAAAATAAAGAGAGAGATAGTTACAGCCACATATTTAGAATTATTGCCAAACCCTCCACGCAAAGGGTCAAGTGATTTTGACTGCTCTAAGCGGGCCTTTTTGGCAAATAATTCCTTTTCAGGAGGACACTACACTATTTGGTGTGTGCTTCTCCTGAGTGGGAATGTGGCACATTAAAAATAATTCCATTCACATTAGTGCCACAGAAACTCAAATACCTTAGAGTCAATTTAACGAAAGAGGTGAAGGACCTATATAAAGAAAACTACAGAACACTGCTTTAAGAAATAAAAGAGGGCCGGGCGGTGGCGCTAAAGGTAAGGTGCCTGCCTTGCCTGCGCTAGCCTTGGACGGACCGCGGTTCGATCCCCCGGTGTCCCATATGGTTCCCCAAGCCAGGAGCAACTTCTGAGCACATAGCCAGGAGTAACCCCTGAGCGTTACCGGGTGTGGCCCAAAAACCAAAAAAAAAAAAAAAAAAAAAAAAGAAATAAAAGAGAACATAAAATGGAGACACATATCCTGTTCATGGATTGGGAGAAATAACATCATTAAAATGGCTATTCTTCCCAAAACATTGTACAGATTTAATGCAATTTCTCTAAGGATACCCAAGACATTTTTCAAAGAAGTGAATCAAACACTCTTGAAATTCATTTGGAGCTATAAACACCCAAGAATAACTAACATGACAATTAGGAAAAAGAAGATGGGAAGCATCACTTTCCCCAAATTTAAATTTTACTACAAAACAATAGTTATTAAAAAAAATCATGGTATTGGAATAAAGACTTTAAAAAAAAAACTTCAGGGCATTTTAAAGACAATCAGGAATAAAAGTTGTTTTTAAGTATTTTTTGGTGCTGAGTTTTCCAGGTAAAGAGAAATTTAATCAAGGCTATATTTGCCTGTATAAATACTGTGTTTGGAAAGAAAAGCTCAAATGTATATACATTTAATAGAGCATAAGGTAAATTCATATTTAAGCCAAATAAATGTTTGTTACTAAGCATAAGAAATATCACCCTCATTTATCAGAAATGTTGGCTAGCCATCCTCGCTGAGGAAAGGCTTCTCTACAGAACTTGTGACTAGACATTTTCGATTGCAGCAGTGATACTATGCACTGTTTTCTGCCTTACCTTTAAGTAATTTGTCATAATAAGATTTGGGTTGCGTACATGTAAGTTTGATACAAGTATTTAAAATAGCATGATGCTTATTTACCCAAAACTCATTAAGGGTATTGTAAACAGTGCTGCAATGAATATAGGTGTGAGGAAGGGATTTTTTATTGTATTTGTGTGTGTATGTGTGTGTATGTATGTGTGTGTGTGTGTGTGTGTGTGTGTGTGTGTGTATTCCTATGGTATAACCCTAGGAGTGGTATAGCTGGATCATATGGGAGCTCAACTTCCAGCTTTTGGAGGAATCTCCAATCTGTTTACAATATCCAGACTCTGGAAACAGCCTAGATGCCCCTCAATAGATGAATTAAAGAAACTGTGGTACATATATACAATGGAATATTATGCAGCTGTAAGGAGAGATGAAGTCATGAAATTGTCCTATACATGGATGTCTATGGAATCTATTATGCTGAGTGAAATAAGGCAGAGGGAGAGAGATTAGCACAGAATGGTCTCACTCATCTATGGGTTTTGAGAAAAATGAAAAACATTTGTGTAATGGTTCTCAGAGACAAAATAGAGGAGGACTAGAAGGTCCAGCTCATGACATGAAGCTCACCACAGAGTGTGATGGGTGCAGTCACAGAAATAATTACACTGAGAACTATCATAACAAAATGTGATTGACTGAGAGAAGTAAAAAGCCTGTCTAGAGTACAGGCTGGTGTGGGGTGGGGAGGAGGGACACTTGGGGCATTGGTGATGGGAATGTTGCACTGGGGAAGGGTCTTTTGTTTAATATATAAAAAAGTCATTATGGGGAAATGGTGGGGATCCTGACATTTGGGGAACCTTGACTTTTAACCAGCGCATTCCACTCTTCTTTGTGCATAGGTTCTCCATCGAGAAGGGCATTGCTGGGCAAGTGGCCAGAACTGGGGACATCCTGAACATTCCTGATGCCTACGCAGACCCACACTTCAACAGGTCAGAAACAGGATAACCACACATGACAAAAAGAGATACATTTCTCTCATTGGTTAGCACTATTCTGAGCTTCTCTGAGCCTCAGTTTCCTCATCTTTATAATGGGCACAATAATGTATATCTTGTCATTTAGATATTTTTATATTAGAAAAATTATGTATAAGAATTTAGCAACAATATATAACAACATGAAGTAGGAATTCAGAAAACTTTAACTTTTATCAAATACTATTCAGTTGTCTCTTAGTATGACTTATCCAAATATTGGTCTTATTTTGAGTTTTTTTTTTTTTTTTTTTTTTTTGTTTGTTTTTTTTTTTGGTTTTTGGGCCACACCCGGTAATGCGCAGGGGTTACTCCTGGCTATGCGCTCAGAAGTCGCTCCTGGCTTGGGGGACCATATGGGACGCCGGGGGATCGAACCGCGGTCCGTCTCCTAGGCTAGCGCAGGTAAGGCAGGCACCTTACCTCCAGCGCCACCGCCCGGCCCCTTATTTTGAGTTTTATTGGAGAATTGAATTAAATTACATAATTTGACTTTATTTTTGTTTTATATTATTTGTGTTTTGTTTTGTTTCATGACAATATTCAAGGACTACTGCTGGCTCTGAACTCTGGAATCACTCCTGGCTGTGCTTGGGGAACGATATAGGGTTTCAAGGATTGAATCTGAGTCAGCCATGTGAAAAGAAAGCAGCCTACCCTTTGACTATTATGATAGCCCAATAACCTTAATAAGTGCATAGAAATTAAAAATCTCAAGATCATGCTTTTACTGCCTTACAGAAGTTTTTACAGCTTTGTTTTAGATGTTTGATTAATGCCAGATTTGTATAATATTAGTTACACAACTCACTTCATCCAAAGGGATTTCAGTAAATTGAATACTGTGCTGAAAGGTTGTTTTCAGAAAAGACAATGATTTTAGTAGTAAACATTGAACAAGTTTATTTCTTATATAGAACCTTAATGTAAAAATTATAGGTTATTTCTTAAAATAAAAAGACAAAATAACAGAGGTTGAGGAGACATTTACAAAGCATTAGTCCCATAAAATAGTCACATCCAAAATATGTAATTGACTCTTCCTAACATGATTGGAATATGACTTACTTAGCAAAGAGGCACATGGTCTTGGGAGACACTCCACAACAAAAGAGACTTGAGTCACCGTCAATCAGATGGAAAAATTATTGACTTGACAGGAATCTGATTTTATTTTATTTTATTTTATTTTTTGGTTTTTGAGTCACACCCGGCAGCGCTCAGGGGTTACTCCTGGCTCTATGCTCAGAAATCGCTCCTGGCAGGCTCAGGGACCATATGGAATACCGGGATGAGGAATCTGATTTTAATGGCAAGAAACTCCTCTACTATTCACTTGCATAGCTATAATTTTTTTTGTCTTTTTTTTATAATTTTTTATTATGAAATAATAAAGTATTTTATAATTGTTCATATTTCTGTTCACTTACTCAGTGTGAAACCTGGGCCTGTTTGGCTGAACACAAAGCTGATATTGGAATATTGATATATGGAATCGAAGAAAGACACACATGTAGCTCTTTGTCAACAGCTCTCAGTCTTTCTGTCTTTAGTTTTTTTTTTTTTTTTGATAATACAAGGATAAAGCACTTGTTTTGTAGAAAGTCAATAACCAATTTGACCCCTTATATTACATATGGGCCCACAAGCAGCACCATCAAGGGTTATCCTTTCTTTTTTTTCCACAGTGAGTCAAAAATTTGTTCTTTTATCTAACTACTTTGGTACATACATCTCTAACATAGTTTTTATCTAAATAACCTTTTTTTGGGATAGAATTCCCCATAATTATATCCAGCATGACATAGGCTTATTTATGATTAGAGCCAGAAAAATCAAATGAATGTTTTGCTAGACTATAAGCCAGCACCACTACAGCCTACGGACTTGAGTTTCTTTTTTTTTTTTTTTTTTCATTTTCTTTCAGGGGAGATTCCCATCGCCAAATTGTCCTCCCTACACCCTTTCTCTTCCCCTTTTCTCTCTAAGGTATTTTCTCTTTTCTCTTCCTTCATACCCTTCCCATATACCTTCCCCTTTCTCCCCTCCGGAAATCCAACTATCCCTTTACCCCTCAATCCCATCCAGATCTCCCATCATATTAAAACTTTTCACCCTCAGTCCTTATTCTTTTTTTTTTTTTTTTTTGGTTTTTGGGCCACACCCGGTAACGCTCAGGGGTTACTCCTGGCTATGCGCTCAGAAGTCGCTCCTGGCTTGGGGGACCATATGGGACGCCGGGGGATCGAACCGCGGTCCGTCTCCTAGGCTAGCGCAGGTAAGGCAGGCACCTTACCTCCAGCGCCACCGCCCGGCCCCAAGATCGACCTCTTACCCAACGAACCAGTACCCTGCACCCAGGCGAGGGGACACCCAGATAAACCCACACCTAGTCTCCTGAAAGAAAAGACAGCCAACTCCCCTGTGGACTCATGCTGGGAGGCCCTCCCTACTAACTCTCACTAACGCGGACTGTTCCTTGAAACCGGGCCTAGGTCCAAAAGTATCCCCAATGCAAGAACTCTTCCAAGACCTACCTGCCGCAAATTTTTACCAATCTGAAGAAGGTCAGGGGATGTGTTAGGAAGATGCCTGGGAACCCACACACCACAAGAAAAACCCAAAAGACAATGGGAAAAACTGTACTTCCAACATAGGCATAAAGCCTGTAATACACCACCTCTTTACCTGCTCTCCCCCAAATGTAAGGTAGTCCTCTGCACCACTTTAGTTCCTTAAAAACTTCGCTAACTTATTTTTTTTGTTTTGTTTTGTTTTTAATTTATTTATTTATCTTTTTTAAATGATTATCCTACATATATATTGGTGAGCACATACATTTTTAATTCCCTTTTTTTTTTCCCTTCGTTTTTGGGTATGTGACCTGTTTCGGTTATCCCATCAATCCACCCACAAATATACAGACATTATAATGTAGCACCACTTCCCCCTGCAAAGGCACACTAAGTAAAGGGGAAATCTTACATATATATATAAAAAAAAAAAGAGCTCCTATCTACTAGAGATAGGAACTCATAGTTGTTTACAATATGGGGATATCTCCTGCCTTGAAAATATGTCATGTGGAATCAACTTAGACCTCAGGTGATTAGATACCATTCACTCAGCCTTGAACCCTTGATCCCCGACATAGAAACGGCACAGCTCTTCACAGCAGCTGCAGGAAACAAACTTTATCCGGGACAGCCTTGATACGGCGGGACTAACAACAAGGCCCAGCTCTAACATGTTATCCTGACAACGAGGAAAATGAGAACATCTTGACCTTAGAGCAGATTAGCCTACCTTACCAACTAACGACAAGACAAAACCAGAAGTCTTGGCACCCTTTGGTAAGTCCAAAAACCAAGATCGGGATTTGCAGATGACTGGCTGCAAGAACCACGACCAGACTGTATACATCTTGGGACCAATAAAAAAGCCCTAGTTTAGGGCTTGAACTATGACCTGCACAATAATCATGATCCCCACTCCCAAAGGTCCGGCAGAGACAATTGTAACGGAATGGGGCTTTTGGAAGCACAAAGAAAGATGCTATCCTAGGTGCCACCCTAGGTTCAGTGCAAAGACCAAGATCACCAACCACAGAAGATGGATTAAAATGACACTGAGGTAACAGAACCTCTAGAACCACAAAGACTGACTTCATCATAAGTCCCACCTCAGGATCTGTGCAGATACTGAGACCTCTAAACATAGAGCAGAAGTCTTCCACACACCAAAAAAAAAAAAAAAAAAAAAAAAAAAAACCACCATCGGGAAAGTAAAGGATCCTGATCATGAGCAAAGTCTAGAGTTGATCCCATGACAGTAGGTTCCAAGGACAGAGAAACCCCATATCTCTTAGGCCAAGTGAATTCCTTTTCGAATGACCCCAATATTTACTGTGCCAGGGCAGGAGGGAAAAAACAAATACAAAAAGCACAAAATCTTGGTTATTTTTTATATAAATATATATATTACCTTTATTTATTATTGTTATTATTATTTTTGATTTATTTATCTATTTTGGTTGATTTTTCTGTTTGGGTGCGATTATTGAAAGTGTTGTCCCCAATTATATTTATTTATTTTTCTTTCTTCCTTTCTTCTCTTTCGTTATGTGCTATACCATGTTTCTGAATTCAAGACCATGGCGTGATTTTTGTTTTAGTTTTTGTTTTTGTTTTTTTTTGTTGTTGTTGGTTTGTTTGTTTTGTCTGTTCTTTGAGGTGCTTGTTGATATAGCTGGAGCCCTCACTGGATATTTAATACTTTTTTTGGTACTAGTGGAGTGTTTCACCTTCTTTTTCTCCATCTCCCAAATTGATGATGAGAGCCTTTAGAAGGACTCCGCCCATTTTCGGGGTATTAGATTCTTACCCCAGTTTATTATTTTTCTTTTTTCTTTTTTTTTGTTTTTGGGCCACACCCTGTGATGCTCAGGGGTTACTCCTGGCTATGCGCTCAGAAGTTGCTCCTGGCTTCTTGGGGGACCATATGGGACGCCGGGGGATCGAACCGTGGTCCGTCCTAGGCTAGCGCAGGCACCTTACCTCCAGCGCCACCGCCCGGCCCCTATTTTTCTTTTTTTTTTTCAAACAAAACCACGCAACTTGAACTAACTAGTCCTGCCTCCAGTTAGAGGGGGAAATAAGGGAGGCATCAAGACCAAACAGGTGCAAGACTACTAAGTAGTGGGTTGGATACAGAGGGGATCACATATTCTAGCCGCCCTGGGGTGAGGGAAAAGGAAATGGGAGGTAGGGCATAGCTATAATTTAAAAGCTCAGCACCAGTAGCTGTGTGAGACTGGACTGGGCAAACCTCATGCTTCTTTAATGGGAATGTTCCTGGAACAACCATGAGGAAACTATCTTAATTTTCTGGACAGCAAAACTTGCAGACTCCATGTACTTGTAGTTGCAGCCCTCTGAGAAAGATGGCAACAGTCTATCTACAAAGTTTGAAAGCAACCCTCCTTCAAGAAATGAAAGAGGATACAAGGAAATGGAGACACATACCCTGTTCATGGATTGGAAGGATTAACATAATTAAAATGGCAATACTCTCCAAAGCATTGTGCACATTTAATGCAATTCCTCTAAGGTTATCCGTGACATTCTATGAAGAAGTGGATCAAACACTCCTGAAATTCATTTGGAACCCACAAATAGCTAGAGCAACCCTTAGGCAAAGGAAAATGGGAGGCATCACTTTTTGGGTCACACCCGGAGGTGCTCATGGGTTACTCCTGGCTCTGTGCTGGGGGAGGAGAAAGATAGGGGGAATTGGTGGTAGGAATGTTGCACTGGTGAAGGGGGGTATTCTTTTTATGTCTGAAACCCTACTACAATCATGTTTGTAATCATGATGCTTAAATAAATATATATTAAAAAAAAGATTGAGAGCATATCAAAGATCTTTTTTCATCTATAAAGATTAAGAGGAGATCAAAGATTTTTTTCATCTTCAAAGATTGGGGTGCATGTCAGAGATCTTTGTTCCTTAACAAAGATGGGTGCAGATCTCCAAGCAGGCCTCACTCATAATGGCCAAATGAATTATTGATGAGATGGTCGCACTGTAGGAATTTATTCCGACAGCAGGTGTCTCAATGCATGAAGCAAGCCTAGAAAGACTACCTAGCTTGAGTTTTTCATGTCCTTTGCATGACCTTCAGCTGAAGGAAGACTCTATGCCACAGAAGGTCTTTGCTATCAATAAGGACTCGGCTAACTGTCCATTTAGGAACTGTGTGGTAAATATCTGCTTTCAAGGCCTTGGTGCTGCTCTGAAATCTTTGGGAGTGTTCTTGTGGTTGTCTATCCTTGAAAGAAAGGAGGGCTATGAGCCTTGGATAGACCAGGCAGATGGGCTCTACTGAGCACAACTAGGACTGGGCTCCCAGAGGTCTATCTAGCTGTATGTGGCCAGTTTGAAGGATGTTTGGTCTTCACCAGATGTTCTGAGTTCTTCCTCTGAGTCTATTTTGAGTCACTGAGGGCCTTAGGGTTTACCACTAAGTGACCACTCTCCAAGACTTTTAAAAAATCGGAGCAAACTGGTCAGGAGGTTGGTGGTGGTGTGGTCATGGTGGTGGTGGTGGTCATGGTGGTTGTGGTAACAGGGCTCAACCACATTCTTTGGCATGTCACACAGTCATCATGGACTCAAATGCTCAAAGCTCTAGCTGGTTCTTTGTGAGTGGATGGGTGCAGGTTTGTGGTGGGTCCTGCCATGGCATATGGCCCTGATGACCCTCTCTCTGTGTCCCCCAGGGAAGTGGACCTGTACACAGGCTATGTCACTCGCAATATCCTGTGCATGCCCATTGTGAGCCAGGACAAAGTCATTGGCGTGATCCAAATGGTGAACAAGATCAATGACAGTGCCTTCTCCAAAACTGATGAGAACAACTTCAAGATGTTTACTGTCTTTTGTGCTCTTGCCTTACACTGTGCCAATGTAAGTACTGCTGCCTACTTCATTCCCATCTCAGGACAAGTGGGGACATGGCCAGTGGTGCTGAGGGAAAGTTGAAATTTAGATTCATTTCACAGGGTGCCAGGGAAGTGGTACAGTCTATGTGAGTGGCCAACACCAGTTAGATCCTTTGTAGTCCCTTATTCCCTGCTATGCTCACTCTGGGCACAGAGCTAGGACTAAGGAGCTCCTGAGCACTGCTGGTGTGGCCCAAACCCTATCCAAAAATATTTCTTTCATAAGCCAGAAACAATGAATCTGGGTGGTAAGCCTCAGAGAAATGCTGTTTTGAACCCTTTGGAAGGGAAAGTATCTCCTACTATTTTACACTCATTTTAAGGTATGACTGTTCAAAAGAATAGCAAATATACTATACAGGTTTGTTGTTTACTTACAGCAAAGAAGGGAAATTGCTGAGACCCATGCTTTCCATATGCCCAGCATTTCAGATTTGGGAGAAATGGCAGTGACTGGTGGACATGACCTCAGCCAGAAACTTCTTGTTTTTGTGGAAAAGGGAACCTAAAGTTCACAGTTTTGCCCTGTATGCCCAAGAAAAAAGCAAAGCTCCATGGGCTCCACCAATGTCACTTCTAGTTTTATTTTCTTTGACACTAGTATTTTACTATTTATTTACAGAAAGGTAGCATTTGTTAGTGTTGGAGGGCATAAAAAATATGAGAGGAGAGAAAGAGGGGAGAGGCATGTGCTAGAGCAAACTGGGGCTCCCCCAGAGTGGACATAAGCAGGCAGGGAAAAATCAAGAACCATGTTCAAGGGTGAACATGGGCTTAAAGAATGAACTGATGTTGGTATTAACATTAGCTGAGAATTTCGCAGTCTGTAGACTCTGTAACTCTTTGGTGGTATTAGAACAATGCAGTTAGGGATTTATTTTTAATAATCCATTTGGTCAACTAGATCAGTATCAATAGTAGTTTTCACCGTTAAAAGAGACAGTCCTTTCTCTCTCTGGAAGTAAAGCCAAGCCTCATGAAACAACCCTGAAAGTACTAAAGGTTGAGCGGAGATGTCAAATGGAGGTGACATGGATAATGATCTGATGTGAGGAGCCAGCACTGACCCCCTCTTTCTGCCACCTCTGGTGCCCTTTTTGGGGGACATGTGCAGTTCCAGAGGTCTTGTTCAACACACTTTGCAGCTCTGAGGGGGGTTGGCATCAAACTTTTCCTGTAATCTCTGTAGCTTTCATTTATAGTGTTTCAATAAAGTAATTTTTAAAAATAAAAAGATATTGACAACTCTCAATTGTCTTTAGTAAACAGTTACTGAGAAGGAAATGTCCTTATAGTAGGAAGGTATACTGTTTTGTTTTTCATCGTTTTTGGAGGGTAGAAGGTCACTCCTTGTGATGATTCAGCTTACTCTGGCTCTTTTCTCAGAGTCACTTCTATCCAGTGTTCTGTGTTGCAGAGATAAACTCAATTGCCTCTTTAAGGAAGATGCCTTCAGGGTTTTACAACTTGTTTTGACAATGAAAAACTTAGATCCACTAGTTAACATTCATTTTTGTTTGTTTGTTTGTTTGTTTGTTTGTTTTTGTTTTAGGGCCACAATGATGGCAAAATGATCTTTGGTGCAGAATTCATATAAGGCAGTGAATCGTACTATCTCTCTGGTTCAGTCCACATCAATTCTTCATCTCACCTATCTGTATTTTTAAGGAGGTCATAGAAATTGCTCCCTTTACTGCCTGCCATAGGAAAATAAGGAGCTTGGTTATAGCAACTTATCATCATTTAACTACATCTTAAGATGCCAAAACGTTTGATAGTTCAGACATCAAAAGTGATTTTAATGATTACTATCAAGAAAATATATTTCCATTCTGTTTTGATACTTCCCAAAATATTTAGCAACCACTCTGAGGTCTCACAGCAATACTATTTTTAGTTATCTCATGGATGCATTGGAACCATTCACAAACAGTCATTTCTGCTGTTGAACTTTGGCAAAAGTCATTTTGTCAGATAAGACTCAATATGAAACTGAAGCTATGAAGATTGAGTCCAGAGCTGCCATGCTTTCATAGGTGCTGAGGTCATGTACTTGTGATATGAGAAGTGTCCTCAGATTTTTTTGTCCCACTTCTCAGGCTCACAAATCCCCTGATCTCAGTCAGGACTCAATACCAGCTTAAACCAAGAAAATAACAGGCATAAACTGGGATCCATCCTACTGGCCTTGCTTTGACTAGCAAGGTGTATGGTGGAGGAAAAAATGCAGCAAGCCAATTATCTCAGGTGCCCGCTTGCCAACTCCTATTGGCCTGTGCTGTGGTCACCCACGACTGCATGTACCATCATCAAAAGGGCTTAAATATATCTACAAGTTGGGTGAGACAGCCCCGGGCATTGTCTTTCTAAGCCCTCATGCAATGAATCTGATGAAGCAGGGTGCCTGCAGAGAAATAATACACCAAGCCAGTGAGTTCAAGTTTCATTGGAGTTAGTCTGCTTTTGTCTCATGACCTTTCTATGCCATGTGCTTCTTATCAATGTGCTTTCTATTTGGAGCTTCAAAGCTGGACTCTGGGCCCGGAGAGATAGCACAGCGGTGTTTGCCTTGCAAGCAGCCGATCCAGGACCAAAGGTGGTTGGTTCGAATCCCGGTGTCCCATATGGTCCCCCGTGCCTACCAGGAGCTATTTCTGAGCAGACAGCCAGGAGTAACCTCTGAGCACTGCCGGGTGTGGCCCAAAAACCAAAAAAAAAAAAAAAAGCTGGACTCTTTCTATTATCCAGAACCCCACCCACCAGGGTGTGGGAAGGCCCTGTAATCCAGGTGTGCTTTTACATACTAAAAGGTTAGGGAAACAAAGTTGGGGGAAGGGTTACAGGCTTTTGAAAACAATTTGGTCAGTTCTGACTCTATTCACCTAAATTTAGTCTTCACCATTCTCTCAGTAAGCTTCCTGTCCACTTAAAGTTTTCCCAATGAAGCTGCATGTTTTATAGAAGGAGGAATGAAAAGTAGATCTTAGGTCCTTTAAGTGTTTTTTAATTTTGTTAAAGCACCATGATTTCCAATGTTATTCCTAGTTGAGTTTCAGACACGCAGTGTTCCAGCATTGTTCCCACCACGAGTGTCAACCTCCCTCCACCAGTCCCCAAGGTCCCTCCCATAACCCCCCACCCACAGTCTGCATACTGATGGGCACTTTTATAAATTTGGTTGTTAATGTTTGGATTTCATAATTTCAGTGTTGTTGATTCTGTGGTTTGGATATTTAGACCTGTCCTTCACCACCCATGTACCCAAGTCCTTTTGACTCTGCCCCCTACCCCATTGCTTCTCATTTGTCGCTTCTTCCTACCCCACTCCACTTGATATTCTGCCCTTCTTCTCCCTATATTCTAGGCCCAAGAGTGATCTAGGGAACCCCTTCCCTTTAACCATTTCCTCATCAGTTATTCTAAATACCACAGATAAGAGTTTATCCTGTATCTATGCTGCTTCCGGTTGGCTTAATTTAACATGAGATCTTCCATTTCTATCCATGTCTCAGCTAAGTGCATGATTATATCATTCCTTAAAGCTATGTGTTTTCATTGTGCAGTTCTTGATTTGTCTAGACACTCTCTTCATCTGTTCAAGTTGCCCTAACAAAAAAACAGTGACTTGGCAGTGTATAAACAATAGTTGTTTCTATCACACAGCTCTGATGACTGAGTCCAAAAATTAAGTAGCCACAGAGTGCTGTGTAGGGAAGTGACTTTTGCTGCAGAATCTACTACCTTCAAAGTAGATCTCTATTTTTTTGTTTTTGTTTGTTTTTTTGTTTTGAGCCACACCCAGCGATGCTCAGTGGTTATTCCTGGCTTGCATTTAGGAATCACTTCTGGAAGACTTGGGACCATCGGGATGCTGGGGATTGAACCGAGTCAGTCACATGCAAGGCAAATACCCTACCCATTGTGCTATCACTTTGATCTAAGATTTATTTTTAAAACACAGCTATATCTTGAGTAGGGTTCTCAGTATCTTTGTAAATATAATCTGAGTTAGTGGATAGTAATAGATTTGCTTATAGTTCTGACTCTTTTATCCTAATATTGGAAATTAAATAACACAACTACTCTAAACATTTTCTTAGGGGCCTGGGAGATGGCCCAAAGAGCAGAGCACATGTTTTTTGTTTGTTTGTTTGTTTGTTTGTTTGTTTTAGAGAAATGGTTTGATCCTCATCACCTTTCAGGTTGGCCCCCTTCAAAGTACAGCTTGGGAGCAAATAACCCTTGAATATTGAGCAGTAGTGGTAGCAGAGCAACACTAGGTGTGACCTAAAAGCTAAGTAAATAGACAGGGAAACAAGTCAACATCTTTTAACATGCCTATGCTGGTTTGCAGATGTATCAACAAATCCGGCACTCAGAGTGCATCAAACAGGTCACCATGGAGAAATTGTCCTACCACAGCATCTGCACGGCTGAGGAGTGGCAGGGCCTCATGCACTTCACCCTCCCAGACCAGCTCTGCAAGGAGGTTGAGCTGTAAGTACTAGCTGCCTGTTGGGCTTCCCAGTATCACCTTTTCCTATGGTTCAACTCTGAGGGTTAAACTGTGTTGGTAGAATTTTAGAGGACTAAGTTTCATTTCATGCACTGTCCATGTCCTGCTTTCTACCCTAGGGAGCAGCTTCTAGTCTAATGCTTGAACTTGGGCAGCAAGGCCAACCATCTGTACCATAGAACCAACCTGGTTTTATCTCTGAGAAATACAAGCTATTATCATGTGTCCTTTGCACATGTCTTATGATTCATAGGGAATTTAACACCAGCTTATGAAAGGTTCATTTCTAGATAAATTGCAAGTGGATAAAGTAGAGAATTCAGTACTAATTCATACAGACCCTTCATTTAGCTTCCTAATTCCAAGCTAACATCATCATTTACTGGAGGGGATATATGCAGTGAGTTATGGGGCTGGAGAGGTGGTGCTAGAGGTAAGGTGTCTGCCTTGCAAGCGCTAGCCAAGGAAGGACCTCGGTTTGATCCCCTGGCGTTTCATATGGTCCTCCCAAGCCTGTTCTGATGCTATGAAATAGTACAGCAGGTAGGTTGCTTGCCTTACATGCTGCCAACCCAGCTTCCACCCTCCTCATCCTATATGGTTCCCTGAACACAAAGCCAGGAGTAACTCCTGAACATGGCTGGGTATAGCCCAAACAAACCAACAAAACACAGTGTGAAACTGAAAGGTGTCTAGCTTGCCAGTATCTAAGAGCAATTTATTTGTGTGTGTTTGTGATCCATAGATCAGATCTGTTACACAGATATTGTAATTAGGTAATATGCTAGATGTACAACTCAATACAATACTAAATGGTAAAAAATACTCCTAATTAAGTTGACCCACCTTACCTGTGGGCTGTGTATCGCTGTTCATCATTTATTTTTTTGGATATCTTTATTTAAACACCTTGATTATAAATCTGATTGTAGTTGGATTTCAATCATGTAAAGAACACCCCCCTTCACCAGTGCAACATTCCCATCACCAATGTCCCAAGTCTCCCTCCTCCCCACCCCATCCCTGCCTGTACTCTAGACAGGCTTTCTACTTCCCTCATTCATTCGCATTTCTTTCTTATACTTTCTCCTTGCATTGACAATCCTACAGAACCCACCTTTCAGAGAAAGTGACAGAAAACTCAGTAGCAGCTGAAACATGTAGTGACTTTCTAGAGGGATTGTGCAGGCTCCGGCTGAAGGGGTTCAGTGGACAAGCGAGGAGCCCTGTGCAAACTCCTGGTGACACCGTGTGCCCCAGGGCCACTCTGTTTCCTGGAACCCTTGAAATGACTCTGACTCTCTGCGTTTCAGATTCCACTTTGATATTAGTCCCTTTGAAAGCATGTGGCCTGGCATCGTCATCTACATGGTTACCCAGTTCAATGGGAAGTTCTGGTATGATCTCCTGGACCCTGATTCCAGCCTGGAGTAATGTTACCCCACCACCTCCCACCCTCCCACATGTGCCTCATGCTCTCTGGGTTATGATCCCCTTCAAATAGAACACACACGGATTATGGTTTTTAATGGGACACTAAAAGCGGATCAGGGCTGGAGAGATAATACATAGGTTCAGAAAATTGCTTTGTACACAGCCGGCCAATTTCATCTCTGGCACTACATATGATGCCCTAGGCACCACCCGGGGTGATTCCTGAGCTCAGTGCTAAAGCAAAATCAGGTTCCCCCTACCCAAAAAAGCAAACCAAGTAAAAGGATCTTGCACAAAGCACAGCTTTTTAGGTCTGCTTTAGAGCCAATGGGAGTATGGCCAAACTGGGGTAGGAGAGAGTGGCAGTGCCTGGGGAATATGGAAATACAAAGGACTCTAAGAGAGAGTAAGATGATAGGAAGCAGAATGAAGGTGTCAGAGACTATAGCAGAGTCAACAATTATGTCAACATAATTCACACTTTTATAATGTGCTTTGGATTAAACACATGGATCTAATGTCAACTTTCGAGTTGCATTTTATGTCAGGATCTAAGAACTTATAGACATAGTAGAAAACTGCGCACTGTTCACTATTCATTAAGTTAGGGTGTTTTTTGTTGCGAATCATTCCTCTTTCACACTGGCCTCTCATTTTATATTATTTTTGGTGTTTGGGTCACACCCGGCATCGCTCAGTGGTTACTTCTGGCTCTATGCTCAGAATTCGTTCCTGGCAGGCTCAGGCAACCCTATGGGATGCCGGGATTCGAAACATTGTCCTTCTGCATGCAAGGCAAATGCTCTATATCCATGCTAGCTCACACTGGCCTCTCTCTTTTTTTTTTTTTTTTTTTTTTTTTGGTTTTTGGGCCACACCCGGTAACGCTCAGGGGTTACTCCTGGCTATGTGCTCAGAAGTTGCTCCTGGCTTGGGGGACCATATGGGACACCGGGGGATCGAACCGCGGTCCGTCCAAGGCTAGCGCAGGCAAGGCAGGCACCTTACCTTTAGCGCCACCGCCCGGCCCCACACTGGCCTCTCTTAAAAACTTTTTATTGCTTTATCAATCAATTCCTAGCTATTGTTTATTTCTTCAACATTTTTCCAATGCAGGCAATACCCTTTTTCACCTGCTTTCTTTTGGACTCATTAAACAGCTCATTCAAGGCTCAGAGTTTCCCTAGAATTTGATTTTCTCTCCTCTCTGAACCACTGCCACCCTGGAATAAACTTATTTCTGATGATGCACTCCTAGTTAGTTGCTTACAGAATTTTCATTTGGGATGACTAAAGTGGTCTGTCTTAAAGAGTTTAAAGTTGTTGAAAGTCTTCAATAGGGGCATATTCAGGTAGTTAATTTGCAGTAGTTTTATGAACCCTTGCTTTGGAGGGAATCTGCTAAGCCCAGTGCTGGAGAGGGACCCATGGTGTAGGCACTCAGGGGCCATATGATGCTAGGGTTTGAACCCTGAGCCCCCACACAGAGACTGTGCTCCAGGTCTGGGAGCTTGTGTCTCTGGCCCTGAACTTTCATCTTTGTGCTCCCAAGGGGAAAGCCTGTTGGGACACATTTGGGCACATTTGTTTTAAGCCACTCCGAGCTCACTCAAATAGTTGCAGGGCCTGAATAAGTCTAAACACCCTAGGCTTTTGCTTTGAATTGAGTCATTGGGATTTAGTCATGGTCCATGCCTGTTTAGGCCCCCAACAGGGGAGCCATGTAGGTTTGCTCTGAAGTGAATGTGCTCTTTAAAAGCACCCTCCCGCATACATCCTGTGACTGGGGAGCAGAGCATACTCTTCAGGGGGCATGGCCGCTTCAATGCCTTTGAGTAGGACATTGAGGTTGTCTTTGGGTCACTGCCTTGTAGACAGGCAGTGATGGTGTAGACAGGCAGTGGTGGGTGTAAATAGGCAGTGGCACTGTAGAGAGACCATGGTGAGGGTTGACAGGCAGTGGGAGGTGTAGACAGTCGCAGGTGCTGACAGGTGATGGATCTAAACGGGGGGCTGGCTCAGAGCTGGGGTTCTGTCTGTCACAAAGTCCACTGGAAAAGCAAGAGAGGTGTGGGTCTTCGCTCCTGCTAAGTCATGGGCCCTTCGCCCTTCTTGACCCCACTGAGTGTGGGTCCTGCATCCCTGATTATGCTGAGATGTGGGCTCTACGCCCTGAATTTCTGCTGAGGTGTGTCTCCCGGCAGCTTTGACAAGGAGAAGCTGTGCCGCTTCGTTATGTCAGTGAAGAAGAACTACAGGCGGGTCCCCTACCACAACTGGAAGCACGCGGTCACAGTGGCACACTGCATGTACACCATTCTGCAGAGGAGCAACGTGTTCTTCTCTGACCTTGAGGTGGGTCCTGGGTTGGGGGGGTATGCCAAGGGACAGCAATAAAATGTTGTTGCTATATATTAGTACAGTTAGTGTCTAATTCTAGAATTATATATGCATTTGAATATATGCAATCATATTTTAGACTAAAAATAACTCCCAGATAACCTGTTATCTTGACATTTGTTTTCATAAAAATGATGTTTGCTTTTGAACAGAGCTAATTGATAGGGCTGGGGAGCTGTGAGCCAGTGCGTGGGGAACACATGTGTTCAAGTACTCAGGGAACATGTGTGCTCTGGGGAACATGTGTGCTCTGGGAAACCTGTATGCTCTGGGGAACACGTACTTCTGGAAATACACATACTCTGAGGAAATTGTACGCACCTGGGAGCACATCTGATCCATACTCCTGGGAACACATATGCTCTGGGGACACAAATTTTTTAGGAAATGTGTGTCTCTGGGAAACATATGTTCTGTTTCTTAAACATGTGTGTTCAGGGAACATGAATATTCTGTATGTAGACCATGTGTGTTTAGAAAACATGTTCAGTAAATTTTTTTGCCCTGGGAGCATATGTGCTCTGAAATTATTGTATTCTGGGAATGCATTTGAACTGAGGGCCATGAGTACTTTGGGGAATATGCATGTTCTGGGAGCACTGTTTTCCGGAGCACCAGTGCTCTGAGGAACACGTATGCTCTGGAACACATGCTCCAAGGAACACCAACGCCACTCTGCTCTCCTAGAGAAAAGGCCTGCTGATTGCCTGCCTGTGCCATGACCTAGACCACCGAGGCTTCAGCAACTCCTACCTGCAGAAATTTGACCACCCGCTTGCTGCCCTCTACTCCACGTCCACCATGGAGCAGCACCACTTCTTCCAAACCATGTCAATCCTGCAGGTGAGTCCCCTCAGGGAAGCAGTGCTGAGCCCATGAGAAAAGCTGCTGTGTCACCCATGGGACCTATGGGATCGGTCCATGGCATGTGACTCAGGCCAAAATGTCCCAACCTAGGAGCCTCTCACCTTGATGCAGGAGATTCCAGAGCTGGCAATATCCTGAAGCAGAGTAAATTGAATAATTAGTAAATTTCCCAATACTTAGGGCAGTGGAAGGAAGTACTTTGTGGGTACCTGTATCTTTTACTTCGCTCTTGTGCATTTTCTTACTCAATTGCCTTTAAGACATTCCTGGTAATGGGTCTTTTTCATGTATACCATGCAGGCCTCTCCATACTCTGAGCCTTCTCAGAATTTTCCAGAATAGAGGGTGTATCTTAATGCACAGTTGGCCCAGATTCTTCCTCTCACCATCAGCCCCTCTGAGCAAATGTCGGATCCTGATTTGGTGGGGGGGTCATGAGTGGCCCTTGCTGTGTGTCAGGCCCTCTGTGCCTGAATTGGATTGTTCTCATCCTTTCCCACAGCTTTCCCTAAGCAGCTTCCTCCTCCAAATTCTCTCCTGTGAGCCAAGTTCAGGTGCCCTATTCATGGGATCCTTTCAGGGGTTCCTTACAGGGCTCCCTGAGCCCCTAATACTGACATACACTCTGTGTATGTTGGAACATATTTATGAGCACAGCTAGTGGGGATAGTATGTTTCCATCTTTAATTCTGTACCCTTAGCCCCGGTAGATGGTAAGAGGGTCTTCTGAAGGAAGAAGGGACAATGTGACAGAAGTTGGTGACCTCCAAAACTGAGTGCACAGCATTCAAAGGCTGGAGCAAACATGTGTCCCCTGAGAAAAGAGGGTTTGGGAATTCAACCTGGGATGTGAGCAGGACTCCCAGAGTCTTGTGATGTTTCTTTGAAAGTCAGAGGAGCTGGGAAAGGAGGTCCCCCGTGTGAATGGTGTTAAGACAGCCACTATGTAGGGCTCTGAAACTATTTGCTTTTTATTTCACTCTCTGTCACTCTCCTGTTTTCAGTGCTCCTAATCCAACAGTTACACTAACAAATTCACTCATTTGTTAGTGGAGCAGATCTGTTAGCAATGGTTGTTCTCCATAGCTATTGATCCTACATGGGGGCTTCCAAAATCTGTCAAACAGTTGGAAGTTATTTTCTATATCCAATATGTGCCCTGGCATTTTTCAGTACTTTTTATAGCAGTACCACTTTGGTGGCAATTACAGCATTTCCCGAGTCATCTACCATCTCCAGAATGAGGCGTAGCTTCATCAGTTATAGCAGCGACACAGCTTTCCCTATGGAGCTCAATACTCGAAGACAAGCTGACTTATTCCACACCTCACTGTTGACACTCTCATGAGAGTCTATTGGTCAATCAATTCATTCACAACTGTTCATTTCATTGACTAGTGAAGGTGGGCTGGTCAAATCGGCCCACAAATTATCACATTACTCAGTTCATCACCAATTGGGAGATTTTTGGAAACCAAAATCTTTAGAGCTTTTCACTTATTACACTGACTTCTTACAGTGGCCATTGAAAGCGATTACTTTACTTTTACAAAGTAAGCCATGTCCACAAGGAAGAATAAGTCAGTTTTTTGGGCCACAGTTAGTAAGTAACACAATGAGATTGAAACCTAGAATTCTTGTGTTCAAGTCCCACGTTCTGGGGGCAAAGAGAGTGTAGTTATTAGAGCACATGGCCTGCATCTGGCTGGATCTAGATCAGTTCTGGCCCTCCATGGTCCCCTAAACATAGCCAGGTTCCCCACTGTGTATACAGATCCGTAAGAGTGAATGATAGCTGGAGTATCTGATGGTTAAAAGCATAGTTAGCATGCCACTTTATATTCTCCCTGTAGTGAGAAGGGATGTCACAGGAAGATGCTTTATTTTGATACTTAGTGTTTTCGAGTTTTTAATATTAATTCAGCTAATAAATCTAGCTTAAGGTAAGGGAAAACAAAGAAAAATCAACTTTGCTTAGGATTTTATTGACTATTACTAAAATTATTTTTTTAAAAATTGACTACTTCACAAGTTAACCCTTTCTGTGTATGTCACCTAAAAACTATCCGTTTTGATCTCCAATTAATAAACAACTACTTACTGAGAGACATTAATGTAAGAAGGTCTTTTAAGTGACCCCATGCAGAAGATGGATGCTTGGCTTAGGGTATCCAAGTATTTTGGAGTCTTTGTGAGTGGTGGTATGCTGTGTCCCATCTCTTGAGTCACCTCATACTTCTGAAGGCAAACCCAGAGTTCGCAACCATATTAGTGACTACACTTGACTAAATTTGACTTCTCGTATGCCCAAAGCAGCTATGTTTGAGGTTGTGAAAATTTAACTAGAGGCTTTAGAAATTGAGGGTGATTATTCCACAGACTCATTGAAATAGATGAGAGTATATAGTTAACTAAGTCCTTTAATTCTCAGCCTCAAACAATAGCAAATATTTCAGTCTAAGAGGGAAAGTTGGTCACCAAAAAGTTCTACACTTTACAATCTTCCAATTATTCACTAGAAATATCCTTTAAAAAGGTGGCGTACATTTAAATTACTGGATTAATAGAAGGGAATTATGGCCCTGTAGTTTTAACTACTTAAATGTTGCCTTGCCTTGATGGATGGATGAAACTTAGAGAATAAGGCATGGCTTCCTGAGTCATTTCCAACTCTTTCTTTGGCTTTCCCCCAATCTGTTCCTGTGGCCAACTGTGTTCATGCCTATTCATTAGGAGTAATGCAGTGCAGACTCTGGGCATACCCTTTCCTTCCTTTCCCGCCATGATGTGATGCCTTGTGTTCTGCCCACAGCTGGAAGGCCACAACATCTTCTCCAGTCTGAACTCCAGTGAATATGAGCAGGTGCTAGATATCATCCGCAAAGCCATCCTTGCCACAGACCTTGCTCTATACTTTGGGAACAGGAAGCAGCTGGATGACATATACAAGTCAGACTCACTCGACCTTAATAACCAGTCACATAGGTAAGGACCATCAGCACAATGTCACAGGTCCATGAAGAGTTCCCTGGAATAAATGTTGAGTTAAAGAAGGACAATGAGCTTTGGTAGGCATACTAAGCCATTTGAAAAAGAGAATTATGTTTATCTTATGTGCATTATGAAAATATTTCATCAAGGAATTGTGATTATTTTTTACTGAACTGCCGACAATATATTGCAAGGATGATCAGAATTTTTAAGAATTCGGATTAGTTCACTTTATTAATTTTTTTTCATTTTGGGGCCATATCTGGCTGTGCTTATGGTGTTCTTCTGCTTCTGATCTCAGGATTACTCCTAGGTGAGTTTTGGGGTCTATACAGGTTCCAGGGATTAAATCTAGTTTGGCTAAATGCAAGGCAAACACCTTGCCATTGTGCTATCCCTTCTGCCCTAGTTCTGGGCATTTCTGAAAGGAACTCTTTGTCCTGGAGTTCTATTTGGGGATTCTTCACAGATGTCCATTGGTTTCACACTCAAAATAAAATTTTAATTTTTGAATTTAAATTCTATCGACTATAATGGGGTTGAAAGATAAAGTTGGAACTCCATTGAGGTGGAGCTGCAAGTATCTGTTCTGGTTCCAGGCAGCAGAATGTGGCTGATCTGTACAATCTGGCCCAGTGGAAGCCACAAGGTGGGCAGAACGTGTTTCATGGAAAAGGACATGGGAGTTCTATGGTCACACATTGTGCTGAGTCCTCTGTGAAGAAGATACACTTTCCTTGGGGATTCAGACCTAGGTCAGCAGCGACCATTGAGACAGAGAGAGGGGGGGAGGGAGATAGGGAGGGAGAGGGAGAGAGAGATAGAGAGGGACAGAGAGAGAGGAGAGAGAGATAGAGACAGAGACAGAGAGAGGAGAGAGAAAATAGAGAGAGGGAGAGAGAGATAGAGAGAGACAGAGAGAGGAGAGAGAGAATAAAGAGATGGGGGAAAGAGGGGCAGAGAGATGAAGAGAAAAAGAGAGACAGCATCCAAGCATCCAGCCTTCAGAGCAGCAAGCTCAGCATCTTGGCTGACTTAGCTTCCCCCTGGCATAGATGCACATATTCCTTTATGATTCTGGTCTAGCCAGACTGAAATTGTGTCTGTTCCTTTGTGCTAAGGCACTTTGCTTCTCTCCTCTGTTATCTGTTCAAAACTGATCTACATCCTTGGAAGAAGAAAGAAGCTCCCCCTCCAAGTTCTTCTAAGGAATTCAAGTAGCACCCCAAATATGCAGCATTAGGCTTCCAAATTCTTTCTTGTCCTTTTTTTTTTTTTGAGGGGGTGGCATCTTCCCCGTGCTCAGGGACCCAAGGTCACTCCTAGTGATGCTCAAGTTCACTGGATCAGCCAGCATGTTAGCATATCTGTGATGAGGTGGTAGTTTTTCAGGACTTGTGTCTTGGGAACCTGGGCCTTCTTAGGGGCTTACATATTTACATTTTGCTATTTGCTTCTATAAATTTAATTTTTAGTGTTCTTTTTTATGGAGTTGTTTTTATTTTAATGCATAAGAAAAAATAAAAGATATTTTTGCAATAATTCTCAGAGACAAAAGAGAGGAGGACTGGAAGGTCCAGCTCATGACATGAAGCTCACCACAGAGAGTGATGAGTGCATTTAGAGAAATAACTACATTGAGAACTATCCTAACAATGTGAATGAACGAGGGAATGAGGGAATGAATGAATGAATGAATGAATGCATGAATGAATGTGGGAAGTAGAAAGCCTGTCTAGAGTGCAGGCGGGGGTGCGGTGGGGAGGAGGGAGGCACATTGGTGATGGGAATATCACGCTGGTGAAGGGAAAGGGAGTTCTTTACATGACTGAAACCCAACTACAATCATATTTGTAATCAAGGTGTTTAAATAAAGATATTTAAAAAGAAGGAACATACCCACCTTGTTGAGTTGCATCATAGCAGTCTGTGAGCTATTTTTCCTACTGACAAATATGCTATTTCCTACAATGTTAAACAATCCCTAGGGTTCCTTGAACCCTTTAATTTTGTGTGCTTTCTGTTAACTTTGCTCGTTAACTTTGTGTGTTTGTGCTTTCTGAATACTGTCCATTGAGATACATCACACTTATTTGTAAAGATAACTTGTGTCTTTTATAGAGCATTCTAAATATTTGATGAACATTTTTAGCAAATGTGTATTCTAAGAAACAATTTCAAGATGACAGAAAAGCCTGATGTACTCAAGCCCTCTATCAAGAATTAGTAACATTTTTAGCAAGTTTTCTTTGCCTCTTTTTGTGTTACTTGAGTGTCCGTTATAAAGTGTAGTTCTTTATTTTTTTTTTCATCTAGATTACTTTAAAAGCAAAAGAGCAATTTGTATCAGGTTAGTGGTGAGCAAACAGGGTGGGCAAGGGTAAGGTAGACAGGAACCCTTGCAAAAGTTATTACAGATCTTTGTGTCTTGGTTTCTAATTTCCCTGTGTGATATGAAAGGATGGAGTTAGATTCTTTATGGTGTCTTCCTGCTCTAGATTTTCTTGTTTTGAAAGTTCTATTAAACTACACCTGCCTTCAGTGTGGACTCAGTAGAACGAGTTGGTAGGTACTAGGACCCTCCTTCTGTGAACTCCCACTGTTCACAGGATGAGGCTCATCTCACTGAGGACTGACAACTCTTCTATCCCTCCCTATGCTCTGCCTTTGAGTTGTGTCTGCTCTTTAACCTCTCCCTTTCCACATGAAAAAATAGTCACACTACAGCCCAACATGGATGTCTTCCTTAGCCCGAATGTCCACGTGAGCAAGCTGTGCTGACTGCTCTCATGTTTCTATGTTCCAGAGACCGTGTCATTGCTTTGATGATGACAGCCTGTGACCTGTGTTCTGTGACGAAGCTGTGGCCGGTGACAATGCTTATAACCAATGACATATACACAGAGTTTTGGGCTGAGGTATGTCCTTGACCTTCCTAGTCACAGGGGTAATATGAAGAAATAAGGAACTTAAGAAGTGGAATATATAGATGATTTAAGGATAATTTATCAGCTGTTCATTTTGCCAACCGATATCCAATGTGAATTGCATATGCTGAGCATGACTCTCCTTGTATTACATGAGACTTGAATATGTGAATCTTCTGATTCCGAACAATCTATGACTAGGCTCTGAATGGCATTTCCAATATTCCTGACTTAATAGCCAATATTTTGTTTATATATTCACAAAACACTCCCAGGATCTAGGTACTTTAAGATCAGCACTGGGAAATTCTGGAGAGCCTCACAACATCATGGGCTACATATGCTAGGATTTAAAAATGTGTGCGGATTTGCCATCTTGCCACATACAGAAGAGGTTATCAGTAAGCCAAATGGCCAATTCAGCTGCACAAGGATGTGTGGAAGGTTTGAAGTAGCATAAGCTGCTAATTTCACTCCTCTTATGGAGCAAACATAGATAACTTTCATTAGCAATTTTTGGCTCTTTGTCTGGATCATCTAACTGCTCATAAAAAGTATTTCTTCTAAAGTGTGACTATTGTATAAGGGCCTTGACTCCTTCCCTGAATACTGTGTCTATCTCAGGGTGATGAGATAAAGAAGTTGGGGTCACAGCCAATTCCAATGATGGACAGAGACAAGAAGAATGAAGTCCCACAAGGCCAGGTATGAATTATGCTATAAAATCCATAGTCTAAATCATAATATCATCTACTAGTAAAATGTATATGCAATGTTGGTTTGTGTCCTAAAGTGATGAGTCCTCTCACCCTTAGACTTGGCAAGAATACACTTTTGTATGTCTTGAGGGACTTATGAGTACAAAGGAGAGGCCTGTCCCTCAGTCATCACACATGCAAAGAAAAGTGCACAAGACCAGGCCTCCATAGGTTTTTCATGTGTGGTGATGGAAAATAGTTTCTTGAATGAATTTTTGGGCTATATTCCCTTTCAATTTCTGGTCTGAACCCTTCCCCAACTGCATTTTCTGGTTTATATGTTGGGTGTGAAATACCTCCTAAACTCTGCTCTAATTAGATAGGCAGTTTCCTAGAGTAATCCTGAGAAAGTCAAGAGCAAATTATTATATTACAGAATTTAGTCTAGAAAGGAATAACTAGAAATCACTCAATGGTGCATTTGGACATAGTCTCAAATTTTGACTTTGTTACTCAGGAGTGTAGGCCAGAAGTAGATGCCTGGAGCTACTTTTCTCCCCTCATCTTCTTAGCTACTGTTTGTCTGAATGAGTGGACTAAGTGTCAGTGCCTGTTGTACATTCTCATGCACATTATGGTGAAGTTGGTTGTTCATGAGATTTATGAGATTTGTCCTTTCATGTCATCACAAATTCTATCTAAGCCATATCTGCTTCCCCATTATATTGAAAGGACCAATGTCCACATTCAATTCTATGAACATTTGCCCAAGTTTATTTGCTTTAGTTCCTTTTGTGTTACTTCACATTGAATATATTTTTTTGCACAATTGTTATCAGATTCCTATCACTGTCTTATTTTCTGGATTCTCTGTAGGTCACTAGCGAGAGAGTTAACAATATTAATAACGCCCAAGAGTGAAGTCTGTGCTAGGGAATATAATAAAAAGCATTGCTTGCTTGCTTTTGGGGGTGATTTTCCCTTAAAACATTCTAAATTCATTTACAGAATGACAGAAAAATCAGAGTAATATATTTCTATGATCAACTAATATCTTATGAACTCTATTGCTTCTAAGTTCTGATCACTATGAGACTGATCTTTGTCATAACAGTTAAACATGCTCTGGGCCGAGAGTCAAAAACATTTTCAAATCTCCTGCTCCATGACATCTGCTCTATATGAATTATCCATGTAAGAGCCACAGTGCTCAAGTTGAAGTGTGGATGCCTAGTTTCTGTAAGATCACTTCCTCAAGTTTTGTTGGGGGATGCTAATTTTATTTTATCTCAATAATTTTTGCTTTTGTTTTTCTTTTCTTTTTTTTTTTTAATTTGGTTTTTGGGCCACACCTGGCGGTGCTCAGGGGTTACTCCTGGCTGTCTGCTCAGAAATAGCTCCTGGCAGGCACGGGGGACCCTATGGGACACCGGGATTCGAACCAACCACCTTTGGTCCTGGATCGGCTGCTTGCAAGGCAAACACCGCTGTGCTATCTCTCCGGGCCACGCTTTTGTTTTTCTCTGCCACATGCAGTGGAGCTCAGGCATTACTCCTGGTACTGTGTTCTCAGACATCACTCAGAAATCACTCTTGGCAGGCTTAGGGAACCATATAGGATCAAACCTGGGTCTGCTGCATGCAAGGCAAATGTACTTCCAGCTGTGCTATCACTTGGTACCCTATTTTAATGCATTGCTTGAAGGTTGTCTTATTCAGTGAATCCAAATGTGAAAAGAAATGCAGATATGATAGCAGAGTCGAGAAACAAAAGCTTCACTTGAGAAATTTGTGCGTCTTTTTTGCTAACTTGCCCTTGTTTTTCCTCCCCGGTCAATGCGGACACAGGTCACCTTCTACAGTGTCATAGCTATTCCCTGCTACACCATCCTCAACCAGATCCTTCCACCTACTGAGCCCCTCCTTCAGGCCTGCAGGTAAGAAAGTGCTCACTGTTCTCTTAGCCTTTGTCTGAGGGGAGGAGGGAACTCGGGGACTCCACATGCCAGTGCTCCTGTGTTCTCTCTAATTCACAGTATACTTAACCTTGTTTGAGTGCTCTCCTGGGAGGAAGAGGATTACCTTTCATTAATTGCATGTCTCCCAATCAACACTTTAAGCATCTGACACAGTTGAGGCACCACAGGCATCTGGGCACCAACAGGAGGCACTGCTGTGGCTAGTTTGGGCCTGGTTACATTTGAGTTACCTTTAGGAGAGTGAGTGCGCGGAGAGCAAAATGTAAAGAAGTGAGGGAGCACACAAGGTTATGTGGGAGGACAAGATGTTCTGAATTTAATTTTACCAGTCACAGTTTTTTCTATGGTATGAAAAGAATGCTCTACTAGGTTAAATTACAATATATCTCTCTTGTTAAGAGAAGTTTCTACAAAGCAATTCCAGCATTAAAAACAGAGGATGAATTTTAACATCTCAGAGTAGTTCCTGTCCAGCTATGCCCTGGATGTCAATACTGATGTAGATTCGGGGATGTATGTTGCAAAGAGCCAGTTTTTCCTATCAAACTTCCTGTTTCTGAGAGAATAGGTTTTGTTTTAGGGGCAAATACAGATAACTAACATCCTAAGCTCTAACTAAGAAATAAGTTTTTTAGAAAAAACAAGCATATTGGGGGCCGGGCGGTGGCGCTGGAGGTAAGGTGCCTGCCTTGCCTGCGCTAGCCTAGGACGGACCGCGGTTCGATCCCCCGGCTCCCATATGGTCCCCCAAGAAGCCAGGAGCAACTTCTGAGCGCATAGCCAGGAGTAACCCCTGAGCGTCACAGGGTGTGGCCCAAAAACCAAAAAAAAAAAAAAGAAAAGAAAAAACAAGCATACATAAAAGAAATGTAAATCTATACCTGGTCAAGGTTTTCTCCACAGCCCAAAGCTATTTCCTGGCCAAAACTTTGGGTGTATTTTGTAAGGAATTAATTAGTTAGCAAGTACTCAAAGTCCTTGAGAGATGTCCCAAAAGCAGAACAT
Organism: Suncus etruscus; assembly: GCF_024139225.1. Lineage (NCBI taxonomy): Eukaryota > Metazoa > Chordata > Mammalia > Eulipotyphla > Soricidae > Suncus > Suncus etruscus. Next base: position 6,848,266 of record NC_064865.1, on the reverse strand, counting down.
TCCTTTCTGTTTAAAACTGCAAGGGGATTTAGAAGACAATGAGAATTGAAGTTGTTTTTAAGAATCTTTTGGTGCTGAGTTTTCCAGGTAAAGAGAAATTTAATCAGGGCTATTTTGCCTGTGTAAATCCTTATGTTTTGTAGTAAAAAGTTCAAATATATATACACTCTTAATACAGAAAAAGGGAGACTCATATTTAAGTCAAATATATGTTTGTTACTAGGCATGAGAAATATTACTTTCACTATCAAAAATCGTATTCAGCCACGCGTGCTGAGGAAAGACTTCTCAGTGGGCTATCTGATGAGATTTTCATTAGATAGTACAGTGGGTAGGGTAACTACCTTGCACATGGCCAACCTATATTCATCCTCTACAACCAAAAGATCCAATGAATTTCACCAGGAATGATCCCTGAGAACAGAGCCACAATAAGTTGTAAGCACAGCTGCATGTGGCTTCAAAACAAACAAGTAAACAAACAAAACATAAATCCCCCAAACATACAAAGAAAGTTGTTTTTGCTGTGGATGATGATCACACATAATAGAGGACGGTGATAAGGCACCAAGTTTTCTGGTCTCTGACACAGATTTTCCCCACCCACCTCTGACTTCCTCACTATTGGTTTTTTGAGTTCAGGGCAGTGGAGAACAAATTAGGGTCCTCTTAGGAGAGGGGATGCAGTCCTGTGGAGTGAAGGGATCTTGAGAAAGGGCTCTCCTCTTCTTTCAGACTTACCTCCTCCTCAGACAGAACTGAAGTTACATACATTGGTTCCAGCTGTAGATTACACACACACTTATACACACACACATAAACTTACATACACAAACATGCTTACATACTTACATTCACACACATACTCTCTCTCTCTCTCTCTCTCTCACACACACACACACACACACACACACACACACACACACACTCTATAGCCTTTCATCACCTTTCTGAAGGGACAGTGAACTATGCTGAAAGCCTAGACAGTGTTTGAGAGTTCTGCTTCACTCTGAAAAGTGACATTCTCTGTCGAGAGGGAAGAACTGAAGAGTAGAGCTGAGTATCTGGGGATTTCAGAAGTGCCAGTTCAGTCACCTTGAAGGGCTGATGCACCATGAGGAAGGGGACTGAGGGGAGCAGAACACATCAGAGAGGCTGTTTAATAGACAAGCCCCACAGCTCCTTCACACACATTAAAAAGCCATGAGAGGACCCAGCTACTGCTGAAAAACTCCTGCTAGGAACTATTTAAAGAAAACATTTGCAAGTCAGATGCTTTTTTTTTTTTAATGAGACAATTTTCTCAGTTTCTGTGATATCTTCATTTTCCTTACTATTCAGGGGTAGAGGCCAAGATGTTCTCATCATAAGAACTCACTGGGAGCGGGAATGTCCCATCCAAGAGATGGAAGCATTAGCCAAGAGCAGAAAGCAGGTGTGAGACAAGTCCAGGCTCCATCAGTCTCAAGTCCTCCCCTGCCTTCTCAGTGCCTGTCCTTTATGCTCCTCAAACTGAGTGCTATGAAAGCTCCATCTGGCATCACCTTTGGCTTGTTTCACTCTTGTGATGCTTTCATGGCCTCATTCACACTTGTAAAATGGCCATTGTGTTTAATCAGCATCCACAGCAAAAACAACATTATTTGTATGTTTGGGGGACTTATGTTTTGTTTATTACTTATTTGTTTTGGAGCCACAAGCAGCTATGCTTAGAACTTATCATGGCTCTGTGTTCAGAGATCATTCCTGGCAGAATTCATTGGAGCATTTGGTTGTAGAGGGTGAATATAGATTGGCCATGTGCAAGGTAGTCACCCTACCACTGTACTATCTTTTTGGCTCCTATATTGCTTTTCTGTTTGTTTTTGTTTATAAAATTAAAAGAAATTCTCTTGGGCCTGGGGAAATGCTACTTGATAATATGGTAAATAGCCAATAGAAAATCGAAAAGCACTGCAAGTTGATGTGCATTTGGGAAATTCCTTTTCGCACATGCTTGGTGTATTGAGTTATGACAATATTCTTTTCTGTGTTGGTCAATTATATAAAGGAAGGTGGTGGCAGAGAAGAAAATTCTAAAGACTTAGTTAGCTGGAGAGGTGGTGGCACAGTAGCATTATCCCAGGACCAGATAAGAGCAAGCACTTGAACTCTAGATAGACATAGGTGGACAGTGAGAGAGAAAGACTGAAGGAGGAGGCAACAGCCATGAGTCCAGAACCCCTGGAGCATAAAGCCTGATTATCTGCAGGGAACGGGGCATTCCAAAGTTTGTATTGGGTCTGACTTCAGGTGACTTTTTCTATGGGACATGAGTTCAGAGCCAGTGATTGGGGGCCAAGGAGAGCATGGCCTCTTCCCAGGATTTCCAATCTAGTAGAGGAGTTCTCTCTGCTCAGGCATTGTTGGTCTGTTTTCTGGCTGCTGAGAATTATGTGCCTTCCTCTCGGCTGGGCTTTGAGCAGGGGGGACAAGGTACACACAGGTGGGGAGGGGCTGAGCCCCAAGAACAACTCTGTCCAGGCCACCAGCTTACACATGTGTGAGACCAGCTCCTTTCACTTCTGTCCTAGGAACAATTTCAGCCAGTGGAACAAGGTGATGCGCGGAGAAGAGACTGTGCCATGGATTTTAAGTGAACAGACAGACTCCAAGTAGCTGTTGAAAAAGATGGAAGATTAAGGGCGCCCTGTCAGGGCCAACCTATGGGTACTTGTCGTCTGACTTGTCATCATTTTTATTTTGTGGAGGGAAGCTGCACTCAATGGCTGGGCCAATGGACATCTTGAGAGACCAAGTACAGAGGCCAGCAAGAAGCCAGCAGCCCATCTCATCTGTGATGCAACATAGTCTGTGCTTGGCAGAGGCAGTGAGGCCAGACACCTGTTGCCTACAGGGAATACTCTATTGAACTAACATACTGGCCTTTCCCCACAGGCAAACAATGCTGAGGCCTTAATGGAATTAGACACCAATTTTCCAGAAGGGGTACTTTTCCACTGGATCTTGCTCATGTGAATGTTAGACACGGTACTCTTAGGATATTGTACTTGGGCTTTTGCACCCATTTTGCTTGGATGTCATTGGTTCTAACTGGGAACTTCTCCCTAGTGCTCCTCTGAATGACTATGTATGGTGTGCGACCTCCTTTTACCAGGCATGAACTCAAAGCAAGCAGGACAGTGAGAGGTGTCTGAGATCAAGCCAGTGCTCTAATCACAGTCTTGTTTTGAATTAAAGCTTCTTGAATTAAAGCTGGGTAGAATAAAGTGCATTCTTGATGTTTATTCAAAAGGTCTTAGAAGAGCAAATTTAACATGCAAGGAAGTTACTGTTCTGTCCTCTAAAGAAGACCTGCATATAAGTATCTTAAATCTCAGAATTCCACATGCCAGGTCTCAAGACATGGGGGAGTATTGAAGAACTGTTGGCATGATAGTTTTGGCAGATTTATTCAACCCTTTTCATAAAGAACAAAGCAAGCCAGGGAGTTTGCTTTACTAGATCAGGTCTTAGGGCTGTAAAATGCCAATTTTGATAAGGATTCTTTTTTTTTTTTTTTTTTTTTTGTTGTTGTTTTTGGGCCACACCCGGCGGTGCTCAGGGGTTACTCCTGGCTGTCTGCTCAGAAATAGCTCCTGGTAGGCACGGGGGACCATATGGGACACCGGGATTCGAACCAACCACCTTTGGTCCTGGATCGGCTGCTTGCAAGGCAAACGCCGCTGTGCTATCTCTCCGGGCCCAAGGATTCTTTTTTTTATTTTACACTGGTGGTATTATAGAACTTTAGAGTAACATGCAAAATGAGAGGCATATTATTTCATTAAACATCACAAGTTTACTTGAAATTAAAAGCAGATCATACAGTCTGAAAGTCCTCTGTGATTTTTATTTTAGTTGGCCATGCTCTTCTTTTTCTTTGGCTTAATTTCTTGTCATGAGCTTCCTGCCATGTGGAGAGGGAAATATGACCAGACAGTGCACTCTTGGCCAAATTTACTTCCATTATATTTCTTTTACTCAAGAGGTTTTAAAACAATGTACAAAATTTAGCCTAGACTCCTTCAGCTAAGGAAGGGACCTGTTACTTGTCCATTCATAGAGTCAGGGATTTTAGTATGATGATGCAAACACAGCCCAACCTAGAGTTACTTCTGGGCCTGAAGGAATGAGAGTTAGGAAGTGAAAGAAAGGCAGAAACAAAAAGACCGGTCTCCATTGCAAACAGCGTATGCCACATGGAATTTTTTCATGAAATTTAAAATACTCTAAGACATAATACTGTATGCATTTTTGTTCGTAGAGTTTGAGTTTGCAAAAGTATATATACAACCAGATGTTTTTACAACATGCCTAATGTCTGTCGTAGTAAAATTGACTACCATATATCAACACTCTTGTTTTCAAATGTACACTTTGCGTTATGTTACCTCCATGGCCTTGTGAGGGTTGCTATCTTTTCTATTTGAAACTTTACTTCCTATTGTAGTATGCATAGGAGAGAAAGAAATTGCTCAAGAGAAAGAAATGCCACTGTGGGTAGATCCACACACCTATGTGTGTAACTGTACCTGCATAAGCATGTATGTCAAGAAACGGGTATGCACACAGGGGAGAAAGGAGAAAAGCAAACACTTGTAAGAAATAATCCTTCAAAAGCACATATTTTTCATGTTGGAATATGTAGAGTATTTGGTTGAAAGAAAAATATCTGCCAAGAAAGTGTCCTTGTCTGTTGGCCCTGCCATAGAACTGAATTCGACAGAGTCACAGACTTTAGTAAAAGTCGCAGACTTTGGTAAAATCTTTGTAGTCAGTTCCAACCCTCACTTAACTAGCAGGAGCTGGGTTGTTGTAGGAGAAGAGAGTATATAAAATTGTGCTGAAGTGAAGATATTTTTAAATGCATGGGTTATTCTGCATGACCTAGAAACATACCTGGAAGAAGGAACCCAGTGGGAATTTTCCCATTCTAAGTTGTTCTTTGGATAAGAGAAAAGTTTCTTATTTCACTGCAGATTTTGCTTCATGTCCTGTGACCCCCCACCCCCCTGTTGGAGAAGAAAGCTAGAGACAGAAACTCATTTATTTCTGAGGAACATTATCCCTGCAGAAGCCACATGGAACAAAGGATTCTGTGATGATTTAAAATGTCATGATTAAGGTTGCCATGAGACAAATTTAGTAAGAAACCACACATCCAAAATGCACTGGATCGTGCAGTTGGGGCAGCGCCCGACCCTCCGCAGCCTTCCCCGGGTACGGTGAAAACTCGGCCAGTTGCCAGCGGTGGCTCCAGGGCAGAGGCTCTGGTGTGCTTGCATGAGCGGTGGTGAGTGCGAGGGTTATTTATGGTTATGAAGGGAGCTCACCCACGCCGGCTCCTGCTCGGGAGCCTGGCTCCCTGTGGCACCCGGCCTGCTGGTCTCCCCTGGATTGAAATCCGTGCGAATACCCAGTCCTCCACCTCCACGCAGTCTTCCTAATCAATGCACTTGACGTCCTGATACCCAAACTTACGGATGTCGTCTGTTTTTGTTTTATTTTGTTTGAGGACTACATGCAGAAGGGCTGGGAGAATGGGATGAACACCACGGATTGAGCCCAGGTTGCTTTTTGTAAGGCAAGCACCTTACCCATCTTACTATCTCTGGGGCTGGGCACCCCTAACTAACTTCAGACTCCCGGGCCCAAATCAAAATTTAAACCATTAAAACAAAATTCAAAAGAATTTAAAAATGTTTTTAAAAAATAGTATGAACAATACAATTCCTGCAAGTTTAGTTTCTGCTACTCTTTTTGTTTTTGTTTTTGTTTTTGTTTTTGGGGCCACACCCGGTGACACTCATGGAGTTACTCCTGATATGTGCTCAGAAATCGCTCCTGGCTTGGGGGACCTTATGGAAGCAGGGGGAACAAACAGCGGTCAGTCCTAGGTCAGCCGCTTGCAAGACAAACGCCCTACTGATGCGACACAGCTCCGACCCAGAGTTTCTGCTACTTTTTTTATTCTCACTCCTCTACGGGAAAGTCTCATAACTAAATGAACCCCACAACCAAAGCAAACTATACTGTTTCCTCTTTCTCCTTGCACTCCTTTGCACCCTCTGCCTAAAATGGTCTCTCTGCAGCTCTCATGACTATTATTTAGACTCAACTTTAATGCCACGTTGTCCATTTTTTCCCTTCTTTCAGAAGACCTTTTCATTGCAGATCTTGCTCAGCTTTTTATTGATCTTTTTATGTCAATGAGGGGGATGCATTGAACAAAAATATGTGTATTTTTGTCTTGGAGGACCACACCCTGCCATACTCTGGTTACTCCAGACTCTGCACTCAGGGAGGAGTAGTGGTGATTCTCAGATTCCCTAGAGGATGCTGGAGATGGAATGCCTGTGGGCCACGTGCAAGGTAAGCTCCATTCTGTGTTGTTGTTTTTTTTATTTATTTATGAGAACAATGATGCAAAGAAAGAGGACAAGGTAAAGTTACCGTGGAAGGACAATCACCAATAAACAGAGTTCTCAGAAGAAATCCCCTTGCTGACACCTTAATTTTGAACATCAAGTCAAGGAACATTAACAAGAAATAAAACAGAACCCATGTACAATTACTTTGTCCCTCAAGTCTCCAGATGTACATTATAACATTTCTTAGTGGTACACAAAGCAATTTAAAGCCATAATATTTGTGTAACTCCTGAAACATTGAAGGCAAAGTATTTTTTACATTTCTATGCATATACATATTAGTTTATGTTAACCTCAACTGTGTATTTTTTTAACAGTTTTCCAGATTGTTTTTGCTTGGAAGGAGCTTCATTTTATACGTGGTTGTGGAAAATCCTCAATAATCAAGGAAGAACCAATGATTACAAAAACAGGATTGCTCAAGAGAAAAGGATTGTGGTTGGGGCCCTCCAGAGATAGTACAGATAGATAGCATGTGGTCAACCAGAATTGGCCTGGATTTGACTCAGGATTTGATTCTAGGGTGATATTTTATAGAGAACCCTCTTTTCTCTTTTTTTAAATAATATCTTCATTTAAACACCATGATTTCAAACATGATTGTAGTTGGGTTTAAGTCATAAAAAGAATACTCCCTTCACCAATGCAACCTTCCCATTACCAATGCCCCAATCTCCTACCTCCCTCACCCCGTGCCTATAGAGACAGACACGTGTCAGGAATCAGGATCCCCTCTAAGTGGGAGGAGATCACCTACCTTGATGACATGGGTGTAGTCTTTTTTTTATTGGGAGCTTTCAAGGCTTGATGAGGTGGGTGGAATCTGTTTTTACTTGGGGCTTTTGTGGCTGCATCCAGGAGAGAAACAGTGGACAGGAAACAAAGCTGTGGTTTGATAATGTGGGTGGAGACTTTTGTCAATGTTTCTTTTGAATTGCAAATATTGTTTAATATAGTCCCATTTGTTTATCTTAACTTCCATTTGTTTGGACTTCAATGTTTCATCTTTGAAGATGCCTTTAGCTTCAATGCATGTATTTGGTGGGAATTTCAATTGCACTTCAAGAATAAAACCTGGGGGGCCGGGAAGGTGGCGCTAGAGGTAAGGTGTCTGCCTTACAAGCGCGCCAAGGAACGGACCGACCGCGGTTCGATCCCCCAGCGTCCCATATGGTCCCCCCAAGCCAGGGGCGATTTCTGAGCACATAGCCAGGAGTAACCCCTGAGAGTCAAACGGGTGTGGCCCAAAAACCAAAAAAAAAAAAAAGAATAAAACTTGGATCTTTTGTGATTTTATTTTGCCATTTTTCTTTAAAAAATCTAATTCCAATAAACATAAGTAATATACATCTTGGATCTTGATTTTTCAAAACTTGGCTGATTATTAATAGAATGATCTATTTATAAGAGGTATTTCAAGTTAACTTCATACATTTTAGTTTCCATAACTTCATATAGTTTCTTTCCATGAAATCATCAAGTAAAAAAAGAGAAGTAACCGGTAAGTTTTTCTATTTAGGAAATGGGCAAACTGATGCTTGTAGTATCTGTCTGAGTTTGATCAGCAACATAAGACTCCAAATTTTTCAATATTGTCATCCCAGTAGGAGCAAACCAATTTACAAGCCTACATGGATTCAAAGTCACCTAATGATCAGAAAAAAATAACAGAAAGATCAACTAGCAACAAATAACTTGGTAACCTTCTGACAATGATTTAATGAACTCAGTGTAAGCTAATTAATTTTTGCAAATTTTTTGCTGTACTCTAAAATATTAATTAATATTTATCTGTAAACAATAACAAATATATATATGTGTATATATTGCTTTTGCCTGTCAAGGGGGTACACTTGGAATTGGGTGAGAATCTGGGAACAATGGTGAAGGGAACCTTCATTGGTTGTGGGATTGCTATTGGAACATGAGTGGCAGTAACAAATGTTTTGTAAGCAGCTATGGAATATATGGTCTTTAAATAAAGTGATTTCTATTCAAAAAGATTCTTGTTGAAAGGAAAGTTAAATGGCAAATAGCCAATTTTTTTTTTTTTTGTGGTTTTTGGGTCACACCCGGCAGTGCTCAGGGGTTATTCCTGGCTCCAGGCTCAGAAATTGCTCCTGGCAGGCACGGGGGACCATATGGGGCGCCGGGATTCGAACCGATGACCTCCTGCATGAAAGGCAAATGCCTTACCTCCATGCTATCTCTCCGGCCCCATAGCCAATTTTTTTTATCTTGACATGTATCAGTATATCAAAGGAACTGCAAAGGAAAAAAGAACCTGATTGGTGTTAATGGTGTTGGATAAGAAAAATAATGCTCAAAGATTTATTATAGTTTAGATAACATGATTTAAAGTCATGGCATAGTTGTACCCCACCATCACTACCCTTTTCCACTATCTCTGTGACCTCTTCATCTTCTCATCTTCCTACATTCACACTACATGGTGATCAGTTTTGATGTTGTTGTTTATAATTTTTTTGGTGGTTAGTTTTCTAAGTTTTTTTTTTTAATTTAAAAAAGGGAGGCCAGCTCTTTCCAGGTATAGGGTTAGGGGACACCCCATTCCGGAAGCTTACTCCTTAGCTTGGGGGCTGCTGGGAGGCTTGGCAGGCCCCCAACCATTTCCCTATTTCTCCCCTACTCCAGGCCTTCCCTGGTTGCCGGCCCAGGTGGACTCTATTGTGGTCCTCAGGCTTTCCTTCTTTCTCTCCTGATACTAAGGGGGTGACACATAGGGCGGATGGCGGGCCGATGCAGCACTGGTGTATGTTCCGACATTATGTCGTGACATTCACTAGTATTTTTTTTTCTCATTGGTCTCCATTTCAAAAATTGCGCGGAGTCTAGTACCCCCGCGCATACCATATTTATTTTAAATTAACATGAGAGGATAGACTCTCAGGTTGGGAAGAGACCATTTAAAGTGGGGGTACTATATATTTTCAAAATAAAAATGAGATGATGGACTCTCAGACTGGATAGAGGCCAGTACTCCTTATCTACTTGTTTACTCTCAGCAGCCTTTTGGCCTCTTTCTTCTTTCATTGTGTAATTGTGGTTGATACCATACTAGGTTTCTGATTAGTTCCCATAAACCAGGGGTCCTCAAACTTTTTAAACAGGGGGCCAGTTCACTGTCCCTCAGACCATTGGAGGGTCTGACTATAGTAAAAACAAAACTTATGAACGAATTTTTATGCACACTGCATATATCTTATTTTGCAATGAAGAAACAAAACAGATACAAATACAATATGTGGCCCGCTGGCCATAGTTTGACGGTAAAAATTGAGTCCACTGTCTTAAGTTAGATTGTTTATTTTCCCCACTTTTTATCTTTTCTCCTCTTTATGATCTCTTCAATAAGGTATTTTGGTGAAAGAGTCCCTCTCTCTCTTTCCTTCCCTTTGTTATTTGTTAAATAAGGAAGTTTGTAGAAGTGTCTCTCCACTTACCGTTTATATAAGAACGAAGTCTATTGGATTGTCGGACTTGTTCTAGCATCCCCATAGGCACCAATCTCTCCATGTGATACTGTTCTTCCTTCGCATAGGCCATCAAAATGGGAAACTATATACAAACACATTCTTATCTTATAGAGATGGGAACACACAAATTGTCTGAAATGGTGACAATTGTGTCCACTGTCTTAAGTTAGATTGTTTATTTTCCTCACTTTTTATCTTTTTGTGAACTGTTCAATAAGGAATGTTGGTGAAAGAGTCCCTCAGTTTAATGCTTATGTTTAAACCAGGTCACGGGGATTGTTGGACTTGTTCTTGCAGCCCCCTTATGCGCTGATAACGCCTGGTGGCATTATTCCATGTTTGCATGGGCACATTAAAATGGAAAATACTATACATACAAAAAAGTTCTTATCTAATAGAGATAGGAACACACAAATCTTGTGGTGCAATGGAACCTTACACCCTGAACATTGACATGATGACCTGGCACAGGCCTCAGAGGTTTGGGCATTCTCCATTTACCCCTGAACCAGGGAAGCCATCTATGAAACATCCAAAGTTGTCTATGACATCACCTGGAAGCATCCCTCTACCAGGGAAGACCCTACTGCTGCTCTGACATCGTTTACTCAAAAGAGTCTTCCCTTAACACTGAGAAGATTTAAACAACAACGACAACAACCTGCATACTGGACAGGGCTTTCTGCATTGTCCTTTATTTGTGACTTGAAACTAGACGCTGCTCCACACCATCCTGACTTCAATGTAGAATATACAGATTCCAGGATCTTCAATGCAGAAACATGATACCAACAACAGAGACTGTGTGAAAAATAAAAGTATGTTGGCACTACAGACAATGACCTGGATTGGACAAACGAGTTTTCCTGGAGCCTAAAATTGGTCTTATGTCAGGAAACTGCAGGGGTAGGTTCTCCTTGTATTTAGGCCAAAGTTTTTCCTTTCCATGTCCCCCATACTTTGGTGGGCCCATGCAAACGATACTTGCCACTCTAACATTGTTTTTACAGTGCTCCTTTGACTAAATTTTTAAGAAACCACTAGTAAAAATATCTGGAACTGCAAAAAAAAAAAAAAAAAGATTTACAATAGTGTTAACATAATGGTTTTAGTTACACTGCATTCTGGGGGATAAAGGAGGGAGATAAGGGATATATGCTTGGGAACAGGGATTAAGGGAGGACAACACTGGTGGTGGAAAGGCCCTAATTTATTGTCACTGTGTACTTTAAATATCACTGTGTAAGATTTGTAATTCAATTTGACCACAATAAATATTAAAAAAATTTTTAAAAAGATGGTTACTGGGCCAGAGAGATAGCACAGCAGTAGGGCATTTTCCTTGCATGCAGCCAATCCAGGATCAACGGCATCTCATGTGGTTTTCCAAGCCTGCCAGGAGAGATTTCTGAGTACAGAGCCACAGGGTGTGAGCCAAAAACCAAAACCAAATCAAACAAAAACAAAAAAAACCCACAACAACCCCCACAAAAAAACCCAAAACGATGGTTACAAGGTTATTCAGACTACAGTTTTTTTTTCTCCACAGATAAAGTTGTTCATGATTGAGTTACAATCATGTACAACAATCTTCACCAGTGCGCATTTCCTGCCTTCAATGTTAAGTTTCCCTCTGACCCTCCCTGATGCCCTCTTCTCTCCCGCCTCATTCTGGGGCAAGCATTTTACTTGGTGATCAGTTTTATCTTCCAAAACCAAGAAAAATCTTCTTTCTCCTTTGATCTACGAAGCTGAGACTTCTCTGTGCTGTCTTTGCAAGGCTGTCCACATTATCTCTTTGAAGGCTTTGCTCTTCTTTTGCTAATTCTAATACATTCTTGATAACAACTAAAGTAACAGAAGATTAAGCTTGTTGTTAAATTAGTGTGTGAGGGGTGGTGTTGTTTGTTTTTGGACCACACCTGGTGGTGCTCAAGGGTTATCCCTGGCTCTGCGCACAGAAATTATTCCTGGCAGACTGGAGGGACCAAATGGGATGCAAAGGATCAAACCCAGGATAAGGCAAATGCCCTACCTGCAGTTCTATCTCATTTTATAAATAAAAATTGAAGAGATATTAACTTAAAATGACAATAATTAATTTGGACTGCTTTGCTGTTTTTTTAATATATTTTTTATTTAAGTAACATGATCATAGTTGGGCTACAGTCACAAACCGAACACCCCCCTTCACCAGTGTAACATTCCTCCCCTCCCCCTTCCCATCCCCTGCCTGTATTCGAGACAGGCATTCTACTACAGTTATTTGTTTTTAAGTTCAGTAAATTGTATTTTTTTTCCTTAAAGGATAAGAGTAAAAAAATATAGTAAAGGTGTGATAGTGGCAATCACCGTTGTTTCCATAGGTCCAGAAAAATGGGGAAAATGGAAAAAAATCCTTGACCTGATTACAAAAAGGCCTCTCCCCAGAAGTTTATTGGCATAAGACCGACTCTGGGTTCCAGGCATACCAGTCTGTCCAACTCGAGTCATTCTCCGTGGTCCCGGTGAAACTTTTTCACACTTTAACTATTGTTGGTATCAGATTCTTATATTTAAAGATTCTGGATTCTGTGCATTTCTTTCATCGATGTCAGGCTGATGTGGAGCATCCTCTAGTTTTAGCATACCATTAAATGTGGATCGATCTGCCCAGCAAGCAGGTTGTTGCTGAGCCGTCTGGGTGTTGAGAGCACTCTTTGGAGCAAGTCAATGCCAAAGCAGTGGTAGGTCTTCCCTGGTAGAGGCTTGGATCCTGGTAATGTTATAGACAATTGTGGTTGTTTCCATAGATGGTATCCATTGTTCAGGTGTGTGTGGGCGATGCCCATTCTTCTGAGGCCTAAGCCAAATCATTATGTGGTTCAGGGTATAAGGCCTAATTGCATTACCAAATTTGTGTTCCCATCTCTATTAGATAAGAACTTGTTTGCATATGTATTATTTTCCCATTTTAACGTGTGTATGCAAAAGAGAAGCAATGCCAAAAGATATCGTTGGTGCATCTGGGAACCAACAAATAAAGTCCAACATTCCCCGTAACTTGGTTCAAACATGAATTCTAAACAGAGATACTCTTCTACCAGTATTGCTTATAAAACAGATCTCAAAGGAGGAAAATAAAACAATCAAATAACAAAACCAGTGGGCAAAATTGTCATTATATGAGGATGTTCGAAAAGAGTTATCGGAGAATACATCTGAGATGTACAAAGGAGATACACGTGTCCCTTTTATGTTTTAGAAATAGTCAAGAGGGAGGGTGTTTCTGAGACAACACTTTGGTCTGTGATTTGGACAAGTGAAGAGCAAAATGGAGCCAGGTCCTCCCCGTGTTGCCTGCTGAAGCTTCCGACTCCCCAAGAGGCGTTTGCTTCCTAATTTCTGGAAGTTGGAAGTTCACCAGTCCCCTCCCAGCCTCTTGCAGGAACTAGGAAGCCTGGGGTCTCTTTTAAATTACACCTCGCCAGAACCCACTTGCTGGGACCCTGAGCAGGTGTCCAGTGTTGTTGTTTTTCATCCAGTGTAATTCCCCTGGTGGAAAGAAAGATTCACTTTCCTTGGAATAGTGGAGAAGACTCAAATCTGAACAAAAAGTTTAGTAGTCTATGGTGGATTACTTGCAGAGCTCTGCATATGCTTTCAAACTGGAAAGGGCATGTGTGTACGACTGGCCTTACATAACACACTCTTCATTTGAAAAACTTGAGTTAAAGATATAGACATCACATGGAAGAGTCCAAGGATGACAAATGTAAAATTATTTTTCGTTTATTCTCCCAAGTCTTAATTCGTTAACTTTTGTAAGTTGAACATTTAAAAATATTGTTTTTAGAACAAACATACCTCATTCACTCTGTAACCTGGGAATTTATAAATACAAATGTAAACTACAGCATCAAAACCATTTCACCAAATTGTTTTGAAAGAATGTTCTTGTGGATTTTCGAGATGCTTTGGGGAGCACAACATGCAATGATATCCATTTTAAAGTGAGAGAGAGAAAAAGAGAGACAGAGAGACACACAGAGAGAAGAGTACCCTTTTTGAAAAGAGTATCAAGATATTACTTATACTTGAACTTGGAGCCAGCAGCCTGAAATTGATGTTGGCTTTCCTACTTATTTGCTGGATGACTTTCGTCAAGTTAATAAACCTCTCAGAGGCTTTGTTCTTATATCTATGAAACGTGAATAATAACAGGTATCTTGTAGGTGTCTGAGTATTAAATAAAGTCACACACAACCTGCTCTGCTGTTGCAAGAAAGCTCTTAAGAGAAATCAAAGCATAATCAGTATTAATAGAACCATATTTTACATTCAGATTTTCATTAGACTAATAAAAGGTGGCTTAAGGACGGACGAATGTCATATTAGCTAAAATCTATTTTTCTGCAATAGTTCAAGAATATACTTTAATCAAACGCTAAAACAAACATCAAGCTTAAACATCCCTAAGAATCCAGTATTTAAATATTTCTTTCACATGATCATGAAAAATGGGTTTTTCTCACTAACACAGTACTACTAACACATTCTTATTGTCAATCATTTTGCAATAAAGCACAAGACCATTAAAATCGAATAACGTTGGTCTAAAACTAGAGTAATTCGTTGTTTTGTTGTTTTGTTTTGGTCTCCTTGGTCAAGGGGGGTGACTTTCTACTATAGGTGTTCCCACACCTGTGTGCTAAGTAGAATCACTTTGAAATATTCTAAACAAAGTTCAGATTTCAGATACTTCCAAGTGACTGGTGCCGTGTGTTATGAGGCCCAGAAAAATCTGCATTTTGATAAGCACCCACAGCGCCTCTAATGGAAAAGGTTTCCAAAAACAACTGGAAACTCAAGAGGAGAACACAACCAAAGCTTTCTAGCTCATCTGTGTACCTACTTAAGGCATATCTCCTTTAGCCTACAGATATATGGGTTTTCAGAAAAATGGTTGTATTTTCAATGAGATTGTTTGACCCATTTGATGATTGAATGGGATCGGGAACAAGATTTGATTCTTTTCTCCACATGCAAGGCACTTTCTCCCAAGTCTCATCAGTAGAAAGAACTTGATCACAGGAGCCAGGAGATTCCTCAGGCAGATTTCTGATCATGGTTCCTCAGATGACACTGGGTTTGGGAAGAGTCCTCAATAAGCACCCTTGAGAAAAATCATGAAGCACTTGAAACAGCATATTAGCCTCAAGGATCTGATTAGTGGATAGAAAGAAACATTAGGAAAATGTGGATTCCTATTTTTTGGGGACCATCATTTATCCTGTAGGCTGGTCTTCCTTAGTTATGACAGCCTAGATTTAATATAATATCTATCCTAGACTGTCAAAATCAATTTTAAAGTTAGTATGAGTATAAATTTGATCTTGTGACTGAATATATTTTTTAAATGACCATTCTCTGTATTAAGACATGTAAATGAAAAAGAGAAATTTAATAGTTCAAAGAATGTGATGAGAACACTTTTGGCAAAGTAAATGGTCAATTAGTAGTTTACTGTTACAGAGCTCCAGATTTCTAGATAGAGAGGTTTCTTTACATTGAGACTCACCTATGTTTATCTTGGTTTGTTTACCTTTGTCTAGAGTGTAATGTTTCAGTTTTTTGTTTTGTTTTGTTTTGTTTTTTATTTGGAAGTACTGTCCTTGGAAATAATTGAAAGTGAACTGACCTACACTAAGCTGATTAGCTTGAGTCTTTGCAAAGCTGACAGGACCTGTTATTCCTTCATATTTATATATTTTGTTAACACATGACATTTTATAATGCAATAGAATGGTTCAATTAACTCAAATGGTAAGTTGTCTAAAAACATTTAAAACATCCCATAACCAGGACATATTATGTAGCGATATATCTTATGATTCAAAGGCACATGCAAAAAGAATCATGATATATCAAAACATATATCAATTGATAAAAGTTCCCAGCATAACATAAACACTATCAAGGAAAATAGAAAATAGTGAATATATAGCTAGGACAGTACAGGATACAAGCACATTGAGAATTTTTATAATAAAATATTACAACCATTAAAAGTAATATTTAAAAACTAGGGCCCAGAGAGATAGCACAGCGGCGTCTGCCTTGCAAGCAGCCGATCCAGCACCAAATGTGGTTGGTTCGAATCCCGGTGTCCCATATGGTCCCCCATGCCTGCCAGGAGCTATTTCTGAGCAGAAAGCCAGGAGTAACCCCTGAGTACCTCCGGGTGTGGCCCAAAACAAAACAAAATTTAAAAGCTAAATATTTAGAGTTCTATTACATAATAAAACTGTTTTTCTCTTTTTCATCTTCTCTTTATTATATGTATGGCAAATGAATGAAAATAAAATAGAATATATATTTTATAATGTCTTTAATTCAACCCTCAGCCTTCATGACTTAAGCTTATATATAATATAGAAATTCTTTCTCAAATAACTGAAAATCAAAGTATATGTAAAACTCTGTTGTAGTAAAGTAGTCATAGTGCTACATAATAATGTCATAATCAGATCTCAATATTTTAGCAACCTATTGTGATATGCACATTTAATTTGAGTTTGTTTATAAAGAAAAGCTGTTAGCTAAATAGTACAGACATCATGAGTTTTCAAATTATTTATTCAGAAAGACTTAAGTATTTTATCAAGGACAATTTTAGTTAACAAAGGGAGCCATTACACTGTTTGCATAAGCTGTACAAGTTAGAGTACTAACAGATTTCAAATTATATGTACAAAGTCCAAGAAATAAAATAAAAACAAAGGTTATATAAAATGTTAGTCAATAGAATAGAATGATCCTAAAATGTTATCTTGAGAATCCTAAAAGCCCAATACAGTTGTAGAAACTCTATAAGGTTAGTAAGTAAAATTTAAGGGAAACATAACATTTGTGTCTTATTTTAATCACTATAACAGTTGAAAAGATGTATATATATATATTTGGAAATGTACAATCAGGTCCTATGTTTGCTAGTTTCTCTTGGAAAAAACTTCGAAGCATGTCAGACAGATTTGGTCTTTTGAGTTTCCATAAAACTGAAATGGAAGCAATGAAAATGGTATGCACTTTATTTTTGTTCTTAGTTTTAAGTACAATATTTTGTAAATTACTGCTGTGTAGTTGAGACAAGAGTGTCGTGTGTGTCATTTAGTATGTAAAGAAGATTCTACATACATGGTGATGTACACTGTGATGGTTCATCCAAAAGGTGAATCCCCAAGAAAAGGCACAGCCCTTCAAACAAATATTAAAAAAACTTAGCAAACACATGTGTAAAATACAGCTATCTATATACATATTTATGTGCCATCATTTGAAGTTTATCCATACATTTATGAAACTGGAAGAATCATTAAAATGGGAACATTTTTTCAGCTAGATCAATGGACTGTTTCTCAGTCAAGTAATATTTTTTTGAAGTGTCTTTGTTAGATGACTAAATGTGGGTGATTGAGGCTTCAGCTTCCTAATTCTAAGCAAATATTCAGCCTAAAACCTAAATTTAAAATGTATTTCCAAAAAATAGAATCATTTCCCCTATTTGACTGAGGCACAGTGTTTTTCAATCTAGCGCAGACTAGAAGTTTGGACATCCAATGTGCTGGCCACCAGCAGGTGTGAAATTCCCTGCCCCTAGTCTCATGGTCCTGCCCTCCACGGCCCCTCGGAGCTCAGTTCTGGACGACAGAATCAAGTCAGAAACGTTCCAACCTGATTCCCAAGTCGTCTGGACGGGAAGTCGGGTGGGTAGAGGCAGAGGCCTGCGGGACAAAGGGCAACGCCTGTGGAATGCCTGCGGAAGTTGCCACGTGGCTCTCCCAGGAGATGCTGGGAAGCACCGGACAATGTCCCTGATGCTGGGCTCCTGAGGACGGTCTTGGCGGCGCAGGGTCCTGCTCTGATGAGCGGAACAAGGCCAGAGCTGACAGCAACAGTGAGTAGTGGGCCTCTGCCTTTCCCCAAAGAAAGTTAAAATTCAAGGTTCAAATGTAGCTAATGGTTAGAGCTCTTGGCACAGAGTGGCACATATGTCAGCCTTAGAAGCATGGGAGTTGGGCTTTCTGGCGCCAAGAGCCCCCTCTGGCTGGTACTGCTCGAATCACTTTAGGCTTATAATAATTAGTAATAGTACATGAGTACTTATCAATTAACTTAACTTATTGACATATCCTATAAAGCTCAAAACTTACTTAAAGTGGCAGTTATAAACTAACAGTGAGCATAAATGGATATTGATCTCACATGCCCAAGACTGCTTGCTGTCCTTGGGAGCTGTGAAAGCAGACCTTGCTTATCTTTCAGACCTAGCTGTCTGAAACCTTTTTTTAACTGTCTGAGGCCTCTTTGTTTCTGTAGCTCCCACTTTTCTGGCAGATTTCTGTTAGCAGGCTAGAATTTTAAAATGGAGCAGTTTTTTGAAAAAGAGAAGTTAAAAATATATACATTCTAAAAACATTTAAGAAATTTTTTTTCCTCATCATTAGATCAATGTGAAAAAATGATTCCTAGAGTTCATCAAGAAATAGCAATTGAAGAAGCTAAGCCTTACAGGCCCTCAACATCCATTCTTCAGTTCGGTTCCAGACCAAAGCCATTATCAGCAGTCCTAAAGTCAGCTGTGAAGGAGACTGCATTGTCAAGGTCTGATTTCATCAATATTGTGTTGTCTAAAGCAGAAGAGTTGAGTGAAAACAGTAAACCAGAAACGAGCACTTCTCTTGACAACTCTCCTAAAGTAAATGTATCCTATCCTAGAGTCTATCATCTCCCACTGTCCAGAAGACCAATTTCACAAGCCACCAAAACAAATTCTAGACCACTGCGTATGGTTGAGTTTCCTGTTCCTCGGCCTTGGCCAGGTCTGAGGTTCATTCGGCAAACCCTTAACAAATCTCTTTTGGACCTGGCACCTTATTCATTGCCAGCGAGTCCAGATCCAGGAGTTTGCTTTACAATTCCGATGATCTCTAAACGTAAATTTGACCAGGGAAGGGAATTACATTTAATGGACAAAGAGACAGAAATGAAGATGCTCAATGACATTTTTGACTTATCCAAAGAACAACTTCCGATATCTGACATTCTTCCTGATTCTATAGAAATTCATGTGCCTGAACATGAACAGGTGGAAAGCCCAGGTTCAGGAAAAAAGGCAAGTATTCCTTCATGTCAAAATAGGCATCGCTCGAAAACTTTGGAGCCTCAGAATGAAGAGGATACCATTGAACAACAGATTTGTGATGTATCTGACCAACTTTCTATGGTTCAGAGCGATTCCAACTTAATGTTAGATGGGGAAAGAGAAATTGCCACCGGTGATTCTGAGGCGTCTAATGTTTTAGCTAAAGCAAGTAACACAGAAGTTGAGAAAAATCAGGAACACAGTGCAATTGATAATACACATGGATCTGTTGCAAGTTTGTCACCTTTCACTGGCAATGCTATAGAGTCCAGTAATGTAGAAGCATTAGCAAAATTGCTTGAACAAATAACTCTAGCAACTGAAGAACATTTATTTGATGCAACTCAGGACAGAAGAAGTCCAGGACTTACTTCAGATAGAGTGGAACAGCCTATTCAAAAAAGTACACCAGTAGTAATTCAAAAGATAAGGTGTTCCACCAACTTAGTTAAATCTACCTCGATTAAAGTTCAGAAATCAAATGCAATTAGTCTCAGCTCAACCAATGACACAATTTTCTCTAGAACTCGTGCAAAGGAACGTGTCCAAAATGTAAATGTGAAGTCAGCACAATCCAAATCATCAGCACATGAGACTGCGAATAAAATCCAAAGGCCTTCTGTTACTAAGAAAATGAAAACACATTCCGGGGGTTCTGAAAGTGCTTTTTCTGATACAGGACTGTCTCCAAATCAACAAATACCCCCCAAAACTGATAGTAGTAGGAGAGGGATGAGAAGAAAAATGACTCCAGAAGATAATTCACTGGTTGAAACAAAGATTTCTAGAAAAATTAAAAGACCTAGAACTCAGGAACATATTAAAGAGGATTCTTTTACTTCTTTTGGTAAAGCAGCAGACCCTAGTGGGCCTACCAAAAAAACGAGAAGGGATAAAATAGAAGCTGCAGGAAATACAGAACAAGATGTAAAGTCCAGTTGGCAAAAACAATTAAGTATACGTAGGCAAAATGTTAAAGACCCCAAAAATCTTGGGCAATTTCCAAAAATCTATTGAAATCTGACTTATCCAAGCAAAAACCACCAGCAGCTGCCTCGAAAACAGCACTGGCAGCTGCTTCCGAAACAACATTGGCAGATTTTCCTAAAACACTACCTGCAGACTAATTGTGCTTTAAGCACCTTGACACACAATAAAAAAAAGAAAGAAAAAGACTATGTTATTGGCTAATTCTGTTTTAAGCATCTTGAAAAAACAATTTAAAAAAAGTAAAATACTATGTTATTGTCTTGTTAGCAAGCTTAAAAATTCCTTGTCATTACCATCTCCATTACTCAGAGACTCCTTATCCGTTTAGATTGGACTGTCTACTACTAGCAGCTGCAAACACAGTTTTAAAAGGAAGAGAAATGTCAAATTTGTCTCAGGTCTAGTCAGAATGCCTTGTATATGCGAGTAAATCAATCTTGCTGTGAAGGTAACAGCTACAGAATAACAGAAATCCCTCTATCAGGTTTTAAAACTGATCAAATGTGATAGGGCCTCAAGTATAATTTAATCAGGACCCAAAAAATTATCATTAGACTTGAAAAAGTAATGTAAAGAAAAACAGAGGTCTATTGCAATAAGTGGTGCTCAATGTTGACTATTAAAATAAATGAACACTCAATAAGTGAGTGTTCTAAAATAATATTTGATGGAATAAATAGTGTGTCTTGAATGGAACACTCAATTTTGGTCATCTAAAAACAAACTGCTTAGTTGACTAAGCTTTTAATGGTCTACTGTGAAACAGAAGAGTGTTTTTATATTATTTTCTTACCAAATAACACAAATAATGAAAAATGATGAAAATGCGTATACAAGATTTTACAGTGTGAAGAAAGCAGTGCGAGTGTGGCCTTGTAGTAAGGTTAGTGATGCTGCATTGCCTTTTAAAAATGGACTATAACTTGGACTTTTCCACTTCTTTAATGATTGGAATCAAATGTGCATTTGAGCTGCTTGACTATGGAACATGCAACTAATTTCATGGACTTCTTAAATGAGTAACTGAAAGATCTAAATATAATTTAACATATTTTATTTCTTTGCATGACTTCAAATAAAAATTGACAAGAGAAAAATGAAATTATGGAAATAATGAATATCTATTGCAAAATCACAATATTTGTCCAATAGTAAAATATTAATATAATATTACCCAATTGGCAGCAATCCATTTGAATTAAAAGGAAACTCACCTGGCTTTAAGAATCTTGAGAAAAAGATCTAATCTTCATCAAAAGAAATAATGTTTTTCTGTTATTATTGAGAATTTTAGACTTTATTGTAATATTATAAATATTATAACTCAATGGTTGTCTGGACAAAATTTTTGGAGAACATGGATTTGATGAAAATACAATCTGATTCTAGTAATTCCTTTTCAAAATATGATCGTATTGAAAAATAAATTACATTGAAATTTTAACTGCATTGATGTGTGTGTTTATTTCTATTTAAATATTCCAAGAAGTTTCATTTTCTTTAGGATGATATTTCATTGCTTAATTATATCAACTTTTATACTCTAAAATTTGTTTATAAACTTCACAACTGTATACAGCTTAGTCATGCATTATCTTTATTTTTGTTTTTTAGTACTTTAATATTTGGGTTTACAAAGCTTTAAAAATACACTTGCAACTGCAAATCTAATACCAGTGTTAGTGTCTTTTGACCAATGAGATTGGTTTCCATTCATCTCATATCAACACCTTTGTAAATTCATTTTTGAATAATTTTTTTCTGATCAAAGTGAATTACAAATCTTTCACAGTAATATTTTAGGTACATATGTGACATGAAATCAGGGGGATTGTCGTCACCAGTGGGGTTCTCCCTCCACCTCTCCTCCCAGCATGCATCCCATATCCCCTGCCTTTGCCCCAGGGCTACTAGTATACGTGATCCCCTCTCTGTATAGCTAGTTGTAGAATGGTATCGATTCTTTTGTCTTTGACTTTGGATTTGGTGTTTAAGTCTGATCTTTTTTTTTTTCATTTTTAAGGAATATTCTAGTTTAGTTCACAAGCTTACCAGACTATTATTATTTTCATGTACATAATCATCTCATGTCTAAACATATAAATGCAAATCTGTGATTTCTCCAGAGTCCTTAAAATATATGATTTTTATACAACACTGACACAATTTTTTAAACTTTATGTAGCAATCACACACAACTATTTTAAAGGAATTGTCTGACATAATGAGTTTGTGGAAAAATGAAGAAAGTTCGCATTCACCACATTTTACAAAAAAATAAATACATGAAACTAACAACGATAAATATGGGTATCTGTCATTATCTAACCACAAATATATATTTATGGAAGTATTTTTATGTGAGATTTATTCTCATCATTGGCATTTAAATAATGTGAAGTCACAGATAAGTATTTCCAAAATTAAGTCACCTCAGCAGAAAGTGGATTCTAGCAAAAAGTTACCGAATTTCACCATTTAAAAGTAGTATTTTATAGTGTTTATTGGTTGAGAGTAACATTAGTGAAAGTATTCACCCTGTAAATGTCATTTCAGAAGTAGAATATTTCATCTATTTTAAGCTACACAATTACATTTGAACTGAAATCTAGGATTAAAGGAAAGTTAATTACTAGTTTTTATATTGATCCAATTCATATTTCTCAATAATAACTAAATCAACAAGCTTAGAAGTCATACCTTTATTAAATTTTCAAAGGTGTATGTCCCCAGAAACTTTGTAAAAAAATAAAATTTCCAAAATACTGAATATAGTATACAATGAAAAAAAAGCAGGCCAACCTACCCCCCAATATTAAATACAACAAATCCTCTTTTAAAAATCTGGGTTCTCATGTACATTCTTAGTTACTAAAATATTTTATTTCAATATGCTATTTCAAAGATTCGGTTCTGTTCAAGAAAAATAAGAATATTTTTCATATTTTATTTTGAAACACTGCATGTATTAAAGAATAAAAACTACTCTTTTTTTTATAGTGACTGAAGTTCATTACACAGAATTATTTACAGTACAAACAACTACTCTCTTAATAGCTTCAGTAGTTCATCCATTTATTTTGAGCACAATACAAATATTCTCTAAAGCCAACTGTAAACATTGGCTTTAGAGAATTCCACCTGAGCAAGAATTAAGAATAGTGATGAATATTTTTGCAAATGTGTTTGTAATAAAATATATCAGTGTTCAAGCAAGTTGCAAGATTTAACAATATTAAGTCTATATTTAGAAAGATTTGTTCTATTCTAGTGAGAACTATTTCTTGTTTTGTTTTGTTTTTTGGGGGGACCATATTTACCTATGTAGACTTGGAGGTTACTCCTGGCTCGGTATTCAGGATTCATTCCTGGTTTTGTGCTCAGGGATAAATAAATCCTGGCAGTGCTTGGAAACAATTTATTATAAAGAATATGTAATTACATTCTACCATTTGCAAGGTAAGTACTTAGACCCTTGTAGTATCTCTGAAAAATAATAATATTTTAGTTTGTTTGTTTTTTGGGGTCACACCCATTTGACGCTCAGGGGTTACTCCTGGCGATGAGCTCAGAAATCGCCCTTGGCTTTGGGAGACCACTTGGGTCACCAAGGGATCGAACAGTGGTCTGTCCTAGGCTAGTGCTTGCAAGGCAGCTGCCTTACCTTTAGGGCTCCCTAGCCAGCTCCGACAAATAATAACATTTTTAAATCAGTTTGTCTAAAATAGTACTGTGAAAGATATGTAATCCACTTTGGCCAAATTAAAATTATTATAAAAATAATCTCAAATTTTATTTTCAATTCATTTTGATGTTTATTTTTTCATTTATTTTTGGTTATAGAGCATTACAGTGCTTTCCTGGAAACTATATATTTGTTTCTATTATTTTTGTTTGAAGTTCTACCTCCTCCACATTACTGTACTGTGTATCAATATCAAAGACATCATGATGCCTTCGTATTATAAGATCTTGAAGAATAACAGGCAAGGAAATCAAGTAACGCCTCTGGTGTTAAGGCAAAGAAGCTTGACACATAGTTGGAAGCTGAGGGGTTTATTTCAATCATATTTTAAATGCTCTGCACAGAACCCTTTGCTCTAATATTTTTCCCCCTTTAATTTCCAACCAGGTACTTCTTTCTCCATCCCTCTTTAGCCATCTAAACTACAATCATAACATGCGAAAAATAAATAGCACAGAGCAATGACTACCATGTCTCTCATCACAAAACAGATTCCATACACATAGAGACAATAAGTTTATGAATTTTCCTACTAAGCATTCCTAAGTCTAAATCTAGAAAGGTGCTCAGGAGGTACAGATGGGCATAAAACCATATGATCAATTCTCTTCAAGGGTTCAAACTAAATCAGATGAAATATGACCTAATAGGATGTGAATGCCCATACTTTATTGAAATTTTTCTACAACCTGTTTAATTCATGATAATCCTTTAGAAGTTTCTTGTGTGATTTTCAGCATATGAAATTAGCTTTCAAAGCATGAATAATTTTCAAAGTAATTTTAATTTACTTTTGTAGCATGACGTTTTTCTGTTTTAAAAAATTATAGTTTTTATGAAGTAATTAGTCTTAATACCTGGTAATAAGATATACTCATTCCAAAAGATAGTCCCATGACAACAGTCTCATTACAAACAAGATACTCATTTATTATTTCTGCCCAAATAGACCCACAAGTCTATTGAAACCAGTCTATTTGCATCCAAACATCACTAAGTTTTTCTATTCCTTTCAATTTCCACAATGTCAGACATTAGTGGTCTTGAGACATTACTCACTTCAAATTTCTGTTCTTGCTAATATGATGATTATTTTTAGCAACCGTCTTAAGTGGGCAGCTTCAATACTTAATCAAACATTATTCAGCCTGTTTCTATGAGAATGTTTTGGATGCTGTTAACCTTAAAATAAGCAGACGGAATAAAATGACCTCTTCTTATTGAAGGGACTCTATTTAGTCATTGAAAGGCTGAATACATCGGGAAGGTCCAGGATTTCTCATCATTATGTCAAAAACATATTCCTTAGATTTCTTATTGCCTGGTGCTATTTAAACTGGGACAAAGAATATTTTCACCACTTAAACTGAAATATCAGATCTCCCGAATCTTCAGATCCACTCTAACTGTGCCACTGATGCTGTTTCTCAGGCCTCCTAACATAGATATGAACTATACCATCTGTTTCCTTAGATTTCCAGTTTGCCTATTCACCTTGCATACCTCGAGACTTGCTAGCCTCCATATCCATGTAAGCCAATTACTTAAAAATAACTCTTTTTCTCTATCTTTACCTTTGTCTCCTCATACAACACTTATTAAGAAATTCCCTCGGGGCCGGAGAGATAGCATGGAGGTAAGGCGTTTGCCTTTCATGCAGGAGGTCATCGGTTCGAATCCCGGCATCCCATATGGTCCCCCGTGCCTGCCAGGAACAATTTCTGAGCCTGGAGCCAGGAATAATCTCTGAGCACTGCCGGGTGTGACCCAAAAACCACAAAAAAAAAAAAAAAAAAAAGAAATTCCTAATACATTTCATATTTCCCCTTTCAGAGGCAATATATTCGCCCCATTGCCTTATTTATATTTTCAGCACAATAGTGAATACTCAAACCTCAACCTTAAAACTTAATTTTAAGTATGAAATTCATACTTAAACTCATAAAGGAGTTTAGTTTAGGTCCAGGCATCAATATGTCCAAACGTTCACAAGTATTCCAGTGTATCTTATTTAATTTTTTTCAAAAAGTAGAAATAGAGGGCCCGGAGAGATAGCACAGCGGCATTTGCCTTGCAAGCAGCCGATCCAGGACCAAAGGTGGTTGGTTCGAATCCTGGTGTCCCATATGGTCCCCTGTGCCTGCCAGGAGCTATTTCTGAGCAGAGAGCCAGGAGTAACCCCTGAGCACAGCCGGGTGTGGCCCAAAAACCAAAAAAAAAAAAAAAAAAAAAAAAACATAGTAGAAATAGAACTCACTCCTACATAAATATCCTAATATAAGAGAAATACACATGAAAATATAAGCATTATAGTGTGTAAAACTAATTACTTTCTCAATAAAGCCAGTAAATGTGGGAAATAAAATTTGTAAAAGGCAATAATCTGTAAGAAATACTGGAATAGGGGGCCGGAGAGATAGCATGGAGGTAGGGCGATTGCCTTTCATGCAGGAGGTCATCGGTTCGAATCCCGGCGCCTCATGTGGTCCCCCGTGCCTGCCAGGAGCAAGTTCTGAGCCTGGAGCTAGGAATAACCCCTGAGCACTGCCGGGTGTGACCCCCCCCAAAAAAAAAAAGAAAGAAAGAAAAAAAGAAATACTGGAATAGGCACCGGAGTGGCTGGCCATGGGAGCTATCAGGACAGGTGAAGGGGTTTGCAGTTTCTGAAACTGCAGCAACTGTTTCCCGCTAAGAGGGTGGGGGGCAGAATTCACTGCTTCTTAAGCTTCCAAATTGTCACCCGACTCCTTTACACTCGTGGGGGGTGGCAGTGGGGGTATTTCTTCTTCTCCCTTTAAATACCACCTCCTTTAGTCCTGGAAGGAGTGAAGGAGACACCTTTATATTTCCATCAGGCTGTCATTCTGCACTACTCTGAAGCTTGAGTCAATAGTAGCACAAGTCTAGTAAAAATTAATACTCTGAAGCAGAAGTTTTCTAATAGCTCCCTTTTCAGAAGAAAAAAGAAAGAACTGCCTTCTTGAATCCAAAGAACTGAATTGTCCCACGTTCACCTGAATTCGCCACTGCCGCCGTTATCCCAGATTTGCCCGCCAGAGGGCAGTATGGCCCACTTTGGGAAGCCTTACAGTCAGGACTGGTTTGACAATCAGAAAAAGTTCTTTACATGACTGAAACCCAAACACAATCATGGATGTAATCAAGGTGTTTAAATTAAAAAAATATATATATATATAAGCTCTGGTTTCTTAAGGTTTTGTTTCTTGCAGACAAGAGCATTTATCCGGGGCAGTAAATGAATTATTTTCCCACCCACCAGGCTCATTCACTTGAAAATGTAGCCATTGGAAAGACCCAGAGACCAAGCCAGAAACAGGGGCTGGAGTGATAAGACAGTGGGTAGGGTTTGTCTTGCACGCAGCTTACCGAGGTGCTATCCCCAGCATCCTATATGGTCTCCAGAGCCTGCCAGGATTACCTTTTGAATGCAAAGCCAGGAGTAACCCTTGAGTGTCTCCAGGTGTGGCCCCAACACAAACAAAAAATAGCAGGCCAAAAAGTAGACAAAAGCGGGGAGAGAGAGAGAGACAGACAGAGACAGAGACAGAGAGAGGAGAGAGAGAAAGGAGAAGAGAGAGGGGAGAGAGAGAGAGAGAGAGAGAGAGAGAGAGAGAGAGAGAGAGTCTGAAGAGATAGTGCAGCAGCTAAGGCCTTTATTTTGCATGTCCCAGACCTTGGTTTGCTTCCTGATATTCCACTGCCCCCTAAGCCCTGCCAGAAGTGACCACTGAGGACAGCTGGGTGTGGCCCCCAATCCCAAAACATTAAAAGTTAAAATAGAGAAAATGCAATCAGCAAGAAGACAGCAAGGACCCCATATACCCTAGCAGTAGCAGAGAAAGGCGGGAACAAGTTGTTCCAACAGAGGAAGGAGAGGGCAAGGGCAGGGATCAGAGCTGTGAGGCGAAACCGTTCTATCTGCTTCCAGTGTCAGCATTTTCCCTGAGCTGGTTTGTACTGGAAAAACTACTGAAACTGCATGTAACTCATCAGACTTCTCACAAGTGTATTTTCAAAGCTAAAGAATTCATTTGGTAAGCCTTGTGCTTGCAAACCCAAAGTTACTTATAACAGCTTCACTTTGTTGTTGTTGTTGGGGGGGGGGCTACACCCTGTGACGCTCAGGGGTTACTCCTGGCTATACGCTCAGAAATCAATCTTACTCCTGGCTATATGCTCAGAAATCAGTCCTGGCTCGGGGGACCATATGGGATGTCAGGGATCAAACCAAGTTCGGTTCTGAATTGGCTGCATGCAAAGCAAACCCCTATTGCTGTACTATCTCTCCGGCCCCAACACCTTCACTTGATAATAGGGTCCCCCCTTATCCCAGGGAAGATGAAACTATTTCCCCAGCGTTGGAGAAACAGGCCAGGGCTTAAGGCTCTTGACTTGCACATAGTCAACTGAGATTAGATCCCTTGTTCCCCTGAGTCCTTTTAGAAGTAATCCTGAGTACAGAGCCAGGAGTGAGCCCAGAGCACCACTGGATGTGGCCAAAACCCAAACACTGATT
>NC_064865.1:6760000-6819640 GCF_024139225.1 Suncus etruscus | reverse complement strand
GATGAGAATATTTATTTGCTTTCTTCCCCACACATCCAAGCAGAGATGATTCATAAGTCAAATGAGGGTTGAAGGTTGAGATTTAGAATCTTTTCTCTTTCTCTTTCTTGTGCCACTTCAAGAGCCATTCTTTATGGAGTAGTGTTCCTCAACCTTTTATTGGATGTTGACACTCTCTGACCTTGTTATTTTTTTCCTGGAATTGCCATCCTACCAGTTGCCCCTCTAATCTTGTGTTGTGATCTTCATTTACACAATTTTGGAATATTCTAGGAGTTAATGGAGGACTGTATGGTCCCCAGATGAGAAATGCTGGTCTATAGCCCATTTGGTGGAGAATCAATTCATTGATGTGTACAGTGTATATTTATTAGTACAGCAGTAATAACCCTACCAGAGGACAGAGTCCATGTTCCTTTAACTGCAGCATGAGGAGAAGGAAATTATTGGGTTAGAGTGGGCCTGGAAGGCTGCATTTGAACAGGTAGAGTGTTTGGCAGAAAGAGCCAAACCCACCCACCTCAGGGATGGCAGAGAAGGAAGTACAGTTTAGAAGAGGCTAATGGGATATAAAGATATCCCCGGGGCTGGAGAGATAGCATGGAGGTAAGGCGTTTGCCTTTCATGCAAGAGGTCATCGGTTCGAATCCCAGCGTCCCATATGGTCCCCCGTGCCTGCCAGGAGCAATTTCTGAGCATGGAGCCAGGAGTAACCCTGAGCACTGCCGGGTGTGACCCAAAAACCACAAAAAAAAAAAAAAAAAAAAAAAAAAAAAAAAAGATATCCCCGGGGCCGGGAAGGTGGCGCTAGAGATAAGGTGTCTGCCTTGTAAGCGCTACCAAGGAACGGACCGCGGTTCGATCCCCCGGCGTCCCATATGGTCCCCCCAAGCCAGGGGCGATTTCTGAGCACATAGCCAGGAGTAACCCCTGAGCGTCAAACGGGTGTGGCCCAAAAACCAAAAAAAAAAAAAAAAGATATCCCCGGGGCCAGGGTAGGGGTAAAGAGGAGAAGATGAAGAAGAGAAGGAGGCAGAGGATGGAGGAGGAAGAGGAAGTGAAGGAGAAAGGAAGAAGATGTTGAGGAGGAAAAGAAGGAGGAGCTGGAGAGATAACACAACCACAGGGTGTTTGCCTTGCATTGGCCTACCTGGGAGGAACCTGGTTCGATTCCTGGCATCCCATATGGTCCCCCAGCCTGCCAGAGTGATTTCTGAGTGCAAAGCAGGAGTAACCCCTGAGTGCCGCTAGGTATGGCCCAGAAACCATCAATCAATCAATCAATAAAGTTTAAAAAAAGAAGGGAGATAGCCTGAGAGATAGCATGGAGGTAGGGCATTAGGGCATTTGCCTTACATGCAGAAGGACTGTGGTTCAAATCTAGGCATCCCATATGGTCCCCTGATCCTGCCAAGAGTGACTTCTGAGTGTAGAGCCAGGAGTACCCCTGAATTCTACCAGGTGTAACCCTCCCAAAAAAAAAAAAGAAGGAAGATGGGGAAAAGGAGGAGTGAGAGGAGGAGGAGGGAGGAAGGAGAAAGAGGAAAGATGGAGGAAGAGGTGAAGAAATAAGGGAGGAGGAAAAGGAAGGAGGAGGGAGTAAAAGGGAGGAGAAGGAGGAGGAAACAGAGGAGGAAGTGGAGGAGAGCAGCCAGAAAGTACTGAGCTGAATGAAAAAGAACCATCAGACTGTTTAAAATGAAAAAATCTGGGACAGCTTCCTCACTTTCCAGAACTCAGTATCCAGCACTTTTCTATGCAACCTCTTGCAATAAAGAAGAAATTCTGATAGAGCCAAACCCTGTAGCGAGTCTGTTGACTCTCTGTTGAGCAAAGAGAGGGGTTGTTGATGATGGGACTTGATGTTCCAGGAAAAGCCTGGGGAAAAGGCACCTTCCAAAACCATGGCCAGTGCACACAGAGGCGAAATTGTCTGAGGATCTGTGTTCCTTCCTTTATCCTCTCCATGTTGTTTCCTTCCAAGGACAAATGCTAACCCATGTTTCAAGAACACACTTTAAGAGAGCTGAAGGAGTGAAGCACATAGGAAAAATCAAAGGTGGGGTCTTTCACAAAGGTGGGAGCTCATTCCTTCCATCCTTGATGGACGTGGTAGCTCGAGCTGGCTCAGGTTGATGTTAACTAAGGTCAACCTAGTGAATGAGAAGATCTGATGCCTTTATTGCTTTCCAGTGACTGGTCACAGGTGCTTTCTCTGAGGCACCTAAGTACAGGGAGATATTCAAGTCAGAATTACCGAGAGAGGCTCCAGGGAGAAAGGCTGCTATTGGAGACCTTACCTGTGAATAGATGCACTTTAGACTGGCACACTCCGAGCTCATTCAGCAGGAGATGGTAGTGAGAGGTGGTGAGCCTGAAGGAAGGTGGCCCAGGGCAGCAAGAGGACAGACTCACTCACCTGTTTCTTGGTGGGTATAGGTTGAACTCTTCTCTGGGCAGTAAATGGTTCACATGAACCTGGGACATCTTGAGATAGCAGAAAGCCAGAAAATTACCAACTAAGAGTGTTTGATATACAACACAGAAATTTCTACTTAATAAAAGAAAGGACTATAAAATATCCAGGTGCATATCTACATTAAAATTCATGAGTTCTTGGAACTGCAAAAAAAATGTTTTACATTAGTGTTAACATATATGCTTTTAGTTACACTAGCATTCTGGGAGATAAAGGAGGGAGAAAGGGATATATGCTTAGGAACAGGGATGAAGGGAGGACAACACTGGTGGTGAATGATATTCCCCTGATTCAGTGTTAATATGTACCTAAAATACTACCGTGAAAGATATGTAAGTCATTATGATAAAAAAATTGTGTTTTATTCAGAAATGTTCTTTGACTTACATGTATTATTATATTATATTATATTATATTATATTATATTATATTATATTATATTATATTATATTATATTATATTATATTATATTATATTAATTATACGATATGTTATGTTACTATATTATGTTATGTCAGTTTACCTCAATATGTTAATCAATTTTGTCTCTTGAATAAATTCTTACAATAAAAAAAAATTCATGAGTTCTTAGGTCTGCAGTTCAATGCCAAGAGCCTGCGGATTGGTGTTGCCTGAGCATGTTAGATTTCCAGGGTCACTCTCCAGGGCATCTTCACTCACGCTGCTCTCCTGCCTCCTGCCTTCCTCTGTTCTGTCTCTCACTTTAGCATCACACACCGGATTTTTGTCTTTATTTCCTTTGATTTCTCACTGTCTGTTGGTCACCTTGAAGGCCAGTTTCCCAACTGCATAGATCTGAGTAGTCTCTGTCTTTCACACTCAAGCCAGCTGGTCATTGTTGACCAAAGAAATGAAAAATCAGCTCTAAATGACCATCATATTCCCACTATATTACTTTTCTTCTAGCTCTGGCCTCAGTTGTTTGTGTTATGAATGTAAGAAAACATTAAAGCTAGTTAAGTAGGGACCCAGAGCTATAGCACAGTAGGAAGGGCCTTGCATGTGGTCAACCAGGGTTCAATTCCCAGCATCCCATGTGGTCCCCTGAGCCTGCTGGGAGTGAGTCCTGCACACAGAGCCAGAAGTAACCCCTGAGCACCACCAGGTGTGACCAAAAAAAAAAGTCTAATTAATTAAACAGGTAGGCCTGTTTAATGAAAATTACTGTATTATTTCTTTACTTATTTTTGGGTTTGGAGCCATACCCTGAAGCACTCAGAGCTTTGCACTCAGAAATTACTCCTGGCAGGCTGAAGGGAGGGGGGTGCATATGAGATGCCAGGGATAAAACCCAGGTGGACTGTATGCAAGACAAACACCCAACCCATTGTGCTATCACCTGGCCCAAAAGATATTGTTTCTTAACAAAGCAAAGGTATTGTTTCCTAACCCTCAGTCTTTAGGAGAGGATTTATTCTTGGTACATCTTAAAAGGCCTTTGTATAACAATTAAAGTACATTCTGAGATTGATCCGTTCTTATTAAAAATGTGTATTCATGGGGCTGGAGAGATAGCACAGCAGTAGGGTGTTTGCCTTGCAAGCAGCGACCCAGGACTGGCTTTGGTTTGAATCCTGGCATCCCATATGGTTCCCTGTGCCTGCCAGGAGCAATTTCTGAGCACAGACCCAGGAGTAACCCCTGAGCACTGCTGGGTGTGGCCCAAAAAAGCAAAACCAAAAAAAAGATGTGCATTCCATGTTCTTTTTTTTAATGATGGGATTGCCTTGGCTTTTTTTTTTTTAAGATATGGTAAATTCACATTCTTTGTCTTTATTCTTTGTGAAAATATTTGACAGTTTGAGAACAGTATGGGATGAAATGCACAGCTATTGATGAGTCGGCTGACTTAGCATGTTATTGTAGCGCATTCATAACATTAGTCGATTAGACTCAGTAGCAACCCAGAGA
Organism: Suncus etruscus; assembly: GCF_024139225.1. Taxonomy (NCBI): domain Eukaryota; kingdom Metazoa; phylum Chordata; class Mammalia; order Eulipotyphla; family Soricidae; genus Suncus; species Suncus etruscus. The sequence continues at coordinate 6,815,229 of NC_064865.1, read as the reverse complement.
GAAAGCACTGACTTGACTGGTAGACATTTAAAACATTGCTCAGTGCAGCATGCCTGTCATTAAAGACAGAATGATCTGTGGATATTGCAAGAAAACGAAAAAGCCCATGGAACCAGCCCTAAGCATTTTAAGAAGTGGCAAACTTCAGGAGACATCCTAGAGTGGTGATGGGTAAGTGGGGGAAGTTCTAGGGGAGAACAGTGATGGCTTCAAGTGGCCTTATTTCAATATCACAAATGAATATACTTTCATTTTTTCAGACCTGATCAGCTTCTAACCACAGCTCTGTGCTTCCTTTCACGCAAAGAAATGTTGGGAGTTTGTTTTTTTCCCCCTTTTAATGCTTTGTTGTTTTTTAAACTTTATTTAAAGAAAATGCATCACATAGTTGACATAGTTAAACATAATGCATTTGTTTCCAGTGAGAGAAAAGTTATTTAAAAAAAAAGAATAGAGGAGCCAGAGAGATAGCGTGGAGATAAGAATAGAGGGGCCGTAGTGATAGCATGGAGGTAAGGCATTTGCCTTTCACGCAGAAGGTCAGTGGTTCGAATCCCGGCATCCCATATTGTCCCCAAGCCTGCCAGGGGCGATTTCTGAGCGTAGAGCCAGGAGGAACCCCTGAGCGCTGCCAGGTGTGATCCAAAAACTAACTAACTAACTAAATAAATAAATAAATATAAAGAAGAAAAAGAAGTGAAGTGAGTGGAGCCATAACAACAGTGGTAAGGCATTTGCCTTACATGAGGCCAACACAGGACGGACCCGGCTCGAATCAAGATGGGCCAGAGAGATAGCACAGTGGTGGGATGTTTGCTTTGCATACAGCCAACCCAGGACAAACTTAGGTTCAATTCCTGGCATCCCATATGGTCCCCCAAGCCTACCAGTAGTGATTTCTGAGCGCAGAGCCAGGAGTAACCACTGAGTGCTGCCGGATGTGGCCCCAAAACCGAGAGAGAGAGAGAGAGAGAGAGAGAGAGAGAGAGAGAGAGAGAGAGAGAGAGAGAGAGAGAGAGAGCACAGTGGCAAGAAAATTTGTGAAAATCATAGTATCTGGAGGTGCATGGGGAGGAGGGCGGGCAGACATATGGCCTCCAGTTTCCTCTTTGATTCTGGAGACCAGCTCTTGCCAGATACGGGGTTTGGGAGGCCCCATACCGGAGCCCTTCTCCCTGGCCTGGGGAGTGCTGGGAGGCTTGGCAGGCCCCCAGCCGTCCTTGTCTTTTTCCCCTGACTCCAGGCCTTTCCTGGGTACCAGCTCAGATGGCCAGAAGTGGGTTCAGGTGGACTCTTAGTGATCCTCAGGCTTCCCCCCTCCCTCCGTACTCCAGGGGGGAGGTGCATGGGGAGGAGGGCGGGCAGACATCTGGCTTCCGGTTCTCTCTTTGATTCTGGAGACCAGCTCTTGCCAGATACGGGGTTTGGGAGGCCCCATACTGGAGCCCTTCTCCCTGGCCTGGGGAGTGCTAGAAGGCTTGGCAGGCCCCCAGCTGTCCTTGACTTTTTCCCCTGACTCTAGGCCTTTCCTGGGTGCCAGCTCAGATGGCCAGAAGTGGGTTCAGGTGGACTCTTAGTGGTCCTCAGGCTTCCCCCCTACCTTTTCCTACACTAATGGAAATGTGCTTTGGGGGGAGGGAGGGCCATTTTAGTACTGGTTTATGTTGGGACAGTCACTGGAATTTTTTTCTCCTTGTTTCCTATTGATAGTATTGTATGCATATATTTTATATATCCATAACATCCATCTTGTTTTGTGACCTTGATACCACCCTACAAATCTCATTTCTAATATTTTACTGCCTCAGTCCCAACCCTTATTTCCCCCCATCTTCCCATGTAGGTGCAGCTCATGACCTGAAGCTCACCACATAGAGTGATAAGTGCAGTTAGAGAAAAAACTACACTGAAAACTATCATAACAATGTGAATGAATGAGGGAAAAAGAAAGCCTGTCTCGGTACATGTGTGGGTGGGGTGGGGAGTAGATAGATCTGGGAAATTGGTGGTGGGAATCCTGCACTGGTGAAGAGGGGATGTTCTTTACATGACTGTAATCATACAACTACAATTATATTTGTAATCACGGTGTTTAAATAAAGATAATTTATAAAAAAAAGAAAAGAAAATTATAGTATCTCCAAAGAAGTCATTAAGACAATGGCAGAAAGTTTAGTAAGCTTTTGTTGTTAGTTGTCCATTCCGTTAAATGTGTTCTAATAGTGATGTCAGTATCAAACTAATGAAGTTGTCCAGGAATTCAAAGCACTATCACTGATACTGCGGCTTTTGTGGGGCATGTTTTCAGCTTCCAGGTCTCCTGGAAGAAGGAGGATACAGCAGAGGGTGCCCACACTGTCTCTCAAAAAAAATAGAATCTCTGGTGATATCAGCCCAAATAGCAGCATACATAAAGTTTGGTCAGATTGTTGTCCCCAAAGAGAATTGTTCGAGAAGTGGTGGCAGGGCCATAGGCATAGTCGTGATTCTGGGTGATGGATGCAGCGAGTGTGACTTCTACTCTTGAGAAGCCAACTTTCAGTTGGAGTGCTTTCTTTTGATAACAAATTAGGCTTAGAGAAAAATCGCACCACATTGAGAAAGAGAATTTCCACACACACTAGACCCAGGACTGCAAGACCTGACTCCACTAGGTACAGACACATACATCTATATACATGCACAAACATACCCATCATGTAGGCATGCGCACATACATAAACACATGTGCACAATGTTCACATAGGGTCATATACCACATCCACACATATATACATAAACACACACATGTGTGCATATACTCATAGACTTGGTGACTGTCACGGTGCCTTGTCATTTTGAAGAAGCCAGGATGTGCCCCGTACCTGCACGTTTTCTGTGTGCAAGAGGTGAGCAGAGAATCAACACTGCAGCTGTTTCTGGAATGGCCTTCCATGCTCACATCCTGCACACATATTACATTAAGGCACTTTAGTCTCTCATCTTCCCTCCCTTGCCTCAAGGGCAGGTTGTGTCATCCAGCACCCAGGCCACCATGTGGTTGCCAGCATGCTCTCTCTCTCTTTCTCTCTCTCTTTCTCTCTCTCTCTCTCTCTCTCTCTCTCTCTCTCTCTCTCTCTCTCTCTCTCTCTCTCTCTCTTTCCCTCCCTCCCTCTCTACTTCCCACCCTCTCCCCAGAAAGCTAAGATGACTGTGTTTGTTTAATTTTATATGAAACAGAGCTCAGATAGATCAGCTAGGACTTCATTTTGTTGGGTGCCTTAAATAGATCGATTTTTTAATGAAAAATGCTCCCAAAATGTAATTTGCGGTTAGTACATACAAGAGCTAAAACTACTGGGCATTACCCATGCCAACCAGATGTTTGGGGTGGGGAGGGTTTCTTTCTCTCTGCTTTCTTCTTCCCTGTGTGTCAAAGACTTGTAAACTGGTAGAAACCATGACCATGAATTTCCAATCAAGAGTATGAAAAGTTAACACGCATATCAGAAAAGCTATATTTCCTTTCCAGCTCCTATTAGTGTGATTGAGATCATCCCACTGCCTAGAATGGATTTATTTTATAATGTTGGAGCATGTGTTCTATTTTTTTTTTAAATGAACTCCAGCACTCCACATCCTCAGAGCAATGTAGCATAAGGTTGACATAGCCAACACACACGTCTCTCTCATTTGGACCATCTTGCTGGTGGGTCTTATTTCTAAAGTTAATAGATGGGGCCTGTTGGTTTACTGGTACTACCCTAATCAATATTTGTATTCCACCCTAGGGTGTGATCTGGTGATAGGATTATTGGATTACTCCCCACTTGGTATTCCTCTCCCACCCTAGGGTGTGGCCTGGTTCTTGTCAATAAAAACAGGGATCTAAGGAAGGCAGAGGCACATTTTTCAGTCTTCTTCCACTAAGCTGGATTCCTTCTTAGGAGCAGAGAGCTTGGGTGGTTGAATTCCTTCCTTGAATGCTGAATTCCTGAACCCGTTCTTGCACCTCTTCATTGTGTGGATTATTTCCTGCATCAACATTTGCTTTCAGACCTGTGTCTCACTAGGTCCTCTTTTTGGAGTCCTAGGCTCCACTAACAGGAATCCCAAAAAGGACCCCTCTTCCCCCACCTTGAATGTTCACCCTCACAACATAGTGGCTGTTGAAGGAACAGGAATTTGTCTTAAACTTATTTAATTAAAGAACAGTGATGTGAGGCTGGAGCGATGGTGCAGTGGTAGGCCATTTGCCTTGCATGCTAACCCAGGATGGACTGTGGTTTGATCCCCTGGCATCATATTTGGTCCCCCAACCCAGGAGTGATTACTGAGTACATAGCCAGGAGTAACCCCTGAGTGTCACTGGCTGTGGCCCAGAATTAAAAACAAAGAAAAGAACAGTGATGTACTAAGTTACTGAGTTTGACACCATTCCCACCACTAGTCTCAGCTTCCTTCCATCACTACTCCTATCTTCCAACTATGCCCCAGCCTCTCACCTGCCACCTTAACAGGTACATTTCAAAGTTCTGTGGTTATCATTGAGATCTCATGGTTTCAGTTTTGTTGAGTCTGTGTTTTGGATACATAGGATCAGAGTTTTGATTTGTATTTTTTATTTGTTTGTTTTGGGTTTTGGGGGGAGGGTTGCATCTGATATATTGCAGTTTAATGTGGTTGAAATGAGGTGTTTAGCTTCTTCAAAAAATATGATTTTTTCCTTCTGTCTATTCTAGTCCTTCTCAGATATATCAAGATAAAAATTTTCCTACTCAGATGGCCTCCTGTTACAAATATTCCATCTGAATTCTGGCTTGATGGGGTTTGCCACATGAAATACAGGATGCCCAGTTAATTTTGAATTTCAGATCAAAATATCTAGGAAGACATACATAAAAAATAATAATTAAAACACTTTTATTGTCTAAAATTCCAGTTTTTAGTTTCATTTGAGACATCAGAGTAATCTAGAATTGTGCCTTGCAAAAAGAAAAAAAAAAGTTTCTCCAAAACCATCCTTGTTTTCATTTCTTCTTCTTTTCCTCTTGAGTTTCCTGCCAGTCTGACATAAGAGCAACTTCACAAAGGCTTGTTACTGTTGCCTTTACCCTATACCCGCTTATTTCCTTTTCTTGGGTGAGTCGAGATAAGTTAAAATCACCAAGTCCATCCTTATTGTTGCCCAGGAAATAAAGATCCAATCCAAATAATTGACTTTCTATTGAAGCACTCTTATTAAATCTGATAGCATATTTCTCTATGGGTCCCAAGAACTAAGCTTTTACTCCAAGTGTTTAATGAGAAATTTAAGCTCATGGTACAGTACTATATGTTTTTAAAAACTTTCAGAGTGATTTTTACTTGGGATTGAAATTGGGGTATTTTTTTAAAGAGTTTTAAGAGGAGCTGCTCTTAGGATTCAATCACTGTCATGTATCACGTCAAAACATCTTCAATGGGAAAAAAGACAATAAACCTTATCTTTTACTAGCATTGGTTTTACCATAACTTGTTTAAAGTGTGTGTGTGTGTATGTGTGTATGTGTGTGTGTGTGTGTGTGTGTGTGTGTGTGTGTTTGGTGGTGGTAGTGCTAGGGATCAAAGCCTCAGACATGAAGAACATTCATCCTCAGCCAATAGTATATTCTTAATCTCAGATTACCATTATAGCACTCAGTAATTTGTTTGTTTTAGGCCACACCCAGTAGCACTCAGGGTTACTCCTGGCTCTGCTAAGAAATTACTCCTGGCAGAATTGGAGGACCGTAGGGGTTGCTTGGGATTGAACTGGGTCAGCCTTGTGTAAGGCAAATGCCCTACCCACTGGGTTATCACTCCAGCCCCAGATCACATACTTTTAATCTTGTTGACTTATAAATTTCTCTATTATTCATTGAAGTGGTGGAAGCACCTGCGTGGATCAGCATCCAGTGTTGCTACTGACCTGGTTGGCACTGGAGGAAAATACAAAAGAGAAAGCGGCAGTGTCAATGCCTGATGCTCCCATGGCACCAGGTGCAGGCCTGAAGCTTGTTCACCCTCAAACATCAGTGTCAGGATCAGGCAGGAACTGATGTGTGTTTCCCATGGAATATCCCAGCCTTCAGTGGGCTACTGATGAACACTGAGTCATATGAAAAAAGAAAATCCGGGGCCGGTGAGGTGGCGCTAGAGGTGAGGTGTCTGCCTTGCAAGCGCTAGCCAAGGAAGGATCTCGGTTCGATCCCCCCGCGTCCCATATGGTCCCCCCAAGCCAGAGGCAACTTCTGAGTGCTTAGCCAGGAGTAACCCCTGAGCATCAAACAGGTGTGGCCCGAAAAACAAAAAAAAATAAAAAAGAAAACCCAGGTTGGCCTCATGCAAGGCAAATACCCACTGTGCTATCACTCCAGCCCCAGTAACTTTTTTTTTGTTATTTGAAACAAGTTTTACTTTATTTAGAGTGGAGAAAATAGAACAAATTCTTGATATTTGTTTATGAAATGATTTCTATTTCTCAGATACAAAATGATGCCTGAATTTTTTTTCAGTAATTTACTAGCATTCCTACAGGTTTCTCTTGCCATTTAGTGGGTATTTGGGAGTGGATGGATTGCACAGTTGCTCCTTCTGGCGACTTTTAAACGCAGGGTGCCCGCATCAGAAATTAATCACTCCCTGTTTTGGTCTTTGTTGTGAACCAATAGTAGACAAGAATCTTGCTGGTCTACCACCTATATCACATGAGGCTGGAGTTTCCCCAGGTCCTTCATCTTCTTTTAAGTGGTAAAGGGAGCGTGGTGTGTTAGTATCATTGATTTGACAATCAAGGTGTTTTTTATAGATGAGTGTGGATAAGTGAGCCCCGATAGCACAACTATCTTCTGGCCTGTAATGGTGATTAGAGCAGCAAAGGAGGCAGGGAAAATTAACCTATTAGCTTCACCTATAAATTTAAGCCAAGCCTCAGAGACCAGAGAACAACTTCATTACAAGTGGTTCACAAGCTCAGATGCTCAAGGAGAATAGCCATCAGCAACCATGTTGCATCCTTGGTCTTTCTCCAAAGCCAGCATGAAAGCAAGGCCTCCTGTAGAGCTCATGTACCTCTAGGCTTGATGAGAATAAAATCTCCCTGACCTAGGAAGTGAGGCACAAGGCAGAAAGAACTGTGGGACTCATTTCCCAGTGGCAGTATAGGTCTGGCTGCCACTAAAATCCACCTTGCTGGAATCTCAGGAGTTAGATTTATGTTAGAAAGACTAGAGAAGATGATGCCTTGTTTTGTCAAAAATGTCTTTTCTGGAAAACTCTGGACCCAATTCTGCTCTAAAATAGTGGCTGCAGGGATATTCTATGCAGGGATACAATAGCGGTTCAGTAGCGGCCCAAGTGGCCCAAGGCTGCCAGGGCTTCAGGGTTGCAGATCCCCAAGGCTATTAAGGCCCAGTGATGCAAAGCTTGCAGGTGGGACCTCGTGCCCACCCAAGGATGCCAACATGTAGCATCCACCCTCCTGAGAGGGAGGGAGAGATAGAGAGAGGAAGGGAGAGAGGGAGAGAGAGAGAGATGGAGAGAGAGGGGGGGGAGAAGAGAAACTAAGTATACATTTTATTCCTCCTGGTGTCTGAGGCCTGCCAGGAATGGCCCTGGTACAAAGAAGAAAGAAAAGTGAATAGATACAAAGCAAGCAGCATTTTTCCAATGCTTTACCTCTGCCCTCCCTCCCCTGCGAACCAGCAGGCGCTGCTCTGGTCACTCTTCAGCCCCCGGCCCAAAACAGTCCAGTTTTTCCTTTTATACTGGCATGACAAGAGACTTGTCCAGGGGGCGTGTCCAGGAGGCGTGTCCAGGTTTGGCAGTCATTAAAGGGGGGGTTTCTAAGGGGTGTGTCCAAGTCCAATTGCCATACAGGTTCTTAGATGTTTTGTAAACATCTCCTTTAGAAGAGATGTCCTTCTCCTTTAAAAGTTGGACTAGTCATGAAATTTTTCTATACGTGGATGTACATGCAATCTGTTATGCTGAGTGAAAAAAGTCAGAGGGAGAGCGATAGGCACAGAATAGTCTCACTCATCTATGGGTTTTAAGAAAAATTAAAGACATTATTGTAATAATGCCCAGAGACAATAGAGATGAGGACCGGAAGGACCGGCTCAAAATATGAATGAAGCTCACCACAAAGAGTGGTGAGTGCAGTTAGGGAAATAACTACACTAACAACTATCATGACAATCTTAATGATCGAGAGAAGTAGAATGCCTGTCTCGAATACAGGCAGGGGTGAGGATGGAGAGAAGGGGGCCATTGGTGGTGGGAATGTTGCACTGGTGAAGGGGGGTGTTTTGTTTATGACTGAAACCCAACTGCAATCATGCTTATAATCATGTTGCTTAAATAAAGATTTTTATATAAAGACAAAAAAAGAGAAAAAAAAAAAACAAAAAAGTTAAACTTAGGGTGTTAAAATGAGTATTTATAGCATGAGGATTGGGGTTGGTACTTTTTGTTGTTGTTGTTGTTGTTTGAGCCACACCCAATAGCATTCAGAACCTTACTCCTTCTCGCTCTGTGCTCAGAACTCACTCCTGGTGGGCTCAGGAGACCCTTTGGGATGCTGGGGATTGAACCCAGGTTGGCTGCAAACAAGGCAGATATCCTCCCCAATGTGCTATCATTCGATTCCAAGGCAATGTCACATTTCTCTATGGGAGCAGGCCAGCAAGGTACCTAGAGAAAGATGAGGTTCAGGTAGTGACTTTATGTTTGACTGTGGCATATGACTCAGTCCAAGAGACTGAGTCTGGACATGTGTGTCAGGAAGTAGAGGAAGGCGTCCTTACATGCAAATCTGCTCTCACAGGATATCAAAGCTCCATCTTTAGAAAAGTCAGAGAAGAGCCAAGCTTAGATTGTATTTGTTCAGGCTGTGGCAGGAGTGAATGACTTCTACAGCTTGAAAATTCAGGTCTAAAGGCACAACCATCTTCAGGAGGGAAAACAAAAATATCCACTTCTGAGTAAGGGACCGCAAAGGGTGAACTATCTGTTCTCTCCCCGGCGCCAAAGCCTGAAAGTTTGATCCTGGTGTGTCTTGCAATGGTGTTCATTTACATACTACATTAATCTCTGGGGACAAGAAATCCAGAGGTGGTTGATGCAAGATGTTCACATCCATTTAATTAACAGCCAGGTGAAATGAAGTTTTCCATTTCAATTTAGAGAGCGACCTTCAACAAAAGTTAGACAACTTTGGTGATGGGAATTCCCCTGATTCAATATTAATATGTACCTTAAATATTACTGTGAAAGATATGTAAGCCACTTTGGTCAAAATAAAAATTATAAATAAAAAAATATTGGAAAAGAAAGTGAGGCATGGTTTGGATGGATTCTAAGCCTTCATTGGTATCAAGAAACAGATAGATGTAACTGGCCTAACTGTGAGCTCAGAACAGACCTGGAGACATTTCTTTATCCTCAATAGAGCATCTCTTTGCAGATGAGAACTGGCTGGTGTTTCTTAAGAGCTCATGATTCTTTATTTGAAGTTATTCTGACATACTCTAATTATTTCCAAAGCAAGACTCAATCATCTACCGCATAATAAAAATGTAATGTTCCACTAAGCCAAGTGCCATTTTTCATAAATACTGGAAAACCAAAGCTCACCTCTATGAATTTAATACATCAACAAAGCCTTTTATTACCATATGTGTCTTATCAACTATACTTTCTTGAAGCCATAAATTAGCTTCTGGTGGTGCCTGTACCTTCTTTTTCTTTTTCTTTTTTCCTTCCTTTCTTCTGCCCTTCCTTCTTTCATTTCATTTTTTCTTTCTTATTTTTCTTTCTTCCTTCCTTTTTCCCTTCCTTCCTTCTTTCTTTTTTTTGGGGGGGGGGTCAGCAGTTATTCCTGGATCTGTACTCAGGAATTGGAATTACTCCTGGGATGCTCAGGGGACCATATGGGATGTTGGGAATCGAAACCAGGTCAGCTGCATGTATGGCAAATGTCCTCCCCACTATACTATCACTTGGCCCTTTCTTCCTTCTTTCTTCCTTCCCTTCTTCCTTTTTTCCTTCCCTTTCTTTTTTTCCTTTCTTTTTTCTTTTATTCCTTCCTTCCTTTCACCTTTTCTTTTTCCTTTTTTCCTTTCAACTGAAATGATATAAAGAGAATGAATCAAGTTCTGAAGTGCCCCTTTTGGTTCTTCTTCAAATCACAAATTGGGCTCCCTGCAACCTCAGGCAGTGTGGCTGGCACCCCCTGTCAGTGCCACAGTCACACATTCCCCATGATCTAACACCGCATGGCTAATAAAGAAATCCCAGCAGCCGCACCGGCACTGCTTAATTTGTTTCCATCGTGTGCGAACATAATTCTGACACGCTGAAAAATCACTGCACAGAGACTCCTCCTGCCATTGTTGCTGAGCGTGCTCAGTAGAACATTTGTCACAGCAATGCCAGGGATGTCTTCTGAAAAGCAATATTCTAAATGAAGCTGGATGGAGAATCCCCTTAATGGAGAACAGAACTGTGAATCCAGCTTATCTCAAACCTACTTAAGTAGATATTCATGATCCCCTTTTTGCGGAATATGAGTGACTCTTTGATAATAAAACCAAAGAATCCCTTCCCATTCTTCCCACCTCCGGGTGGCAATTTGGTTGAAGAATATCTGTTAAAACATTTTCTTATCATAACAGGCCAAGTCATAGGTTAACCCACCTTATGCATGTGAAGGTTTTAATAGAACTATGATCATATTAAATTAGCTAATCTAACCAAACAGATTTTCATTCTCTGGAGACGAAGATTCATCTCAGGTTTTGCAGCGCCAGTACATCCAGTGTGTGTGGGTGACTGCTTGGTGTGTCCCAGCTAAAAGTGGAAAGCTCTGGCTCCTGTGTCCTCTTTGATTGGAAGCTGGAGGGCAGCCGCCACTGCGCACACACGTTTTTCATAATTACACTGCCCGCGGGGTTGCCACCTGTCCTAATTTGATCTGATTAAGGTGAAATGCAAAAATGTCCTCATTGCTCTCTGAGTGGAACTGTGCCAAACTTGCTCTCAAGAGGGAAGAAGAGATGAAAATACCTGCAGCCCTGGAGGGCGGAGGCGCTGACAAAAATCCCTAGGTCCTGGGACTTGGGAAGCTGGGAGGACTTGTCCATACTGATGATAGGGGTGTGAGCACCCAACAAAGGGCCTTTCTATCAGGAACAATCAAAATGTCCAATGCAATCAGACCTCAACCCTACAAAGGGCTACACTTTGGGGGCTATCTCCAGTTTTCATTCATCGGAATGGTTTATTATACACACAGATTACACTCAATGGTGCACATGTCATCTTTTGGGTTTGATTAAAAGATACCGCCCCTTGGAGAAAAACCAATAGCACAATAGGAATGGAATTTTCCGTGCATGCAGCTGACCCGGGTTCAATTCCCAGTATCCCATAGGGTCCCCCAAGCCTGCAGAGAATAATTCCTGAGCACAGAGCAGGAATAATCCCTGAGTGCCTCTGAATATGGCCACAAAAAAAAAATAGTACAAACAAAAATGATACAAACAAAAATGGAGACTAGTCTCCAAAAACACGAAGCTGATGAAACTTCCAGCTACTCTGGTCTTTGGGCTGCAAACTTGAGGGCCTTCTTGGGAGGGCTGAGTCCCTACCCTGCCAAACCCTCGGTAGCTGCACCAACATGTTTTAAAAATCCTGCATAATATACATTCCATAGGTAAGTTAAAAAAAATTACCACCTCTGCTGTCAAGGTGAGACACCAGGGGAAATGATGAGGCATGTCAATTATTGGGCATGAAAATGTGTCCTCCTATATTGCTGAGTAAGAAGGATGAGACAGGAAATCTTGCATCATGTGATATCACATTCGAGAAACTCTATGTAAGTCGGTGTGTATGCAAATACCCAGTTGGCTACAGAGTTTGGTTTGGAGAATATTCATGAAGTGATTGGTAGTAATTGTCTCTGGGCAACACCAGTTCGTTTCCATTTTCTCACTTTGGGTTTTTTGTTTTGTTTTGGGAAACACACCCAGCAGTATTCAGGGGTTACACCTGGCTCTGCACTCAGGAATCACTCTTGACAGTGCTCAGAGAAACATAGGTGGTGTCAGATTGAAATCAGTTTGGCCTCATACAAAGTAAGTGATCTCCTTACTGTACCATCTCTGGCTCCAGAAACAACCTGTGTTTTAGAGGCACAGTATGGCCAGCCCTGTGGGATTTGCAACCTTGAAGTGGTACTATTTAAATTTCATTGGTCTCATAATTTATTTCTAGTTCAATAATTCAATATTATTCAAATATATTCAATTTAATATATTTATGGAAATACTTTCATTGGGAGTATTTATTTTTCCCTTATCCATTGGTTACTCTGGGGCCAGGAGATAGCATATAAGTCAGCATATAAGTCATACCTATCCCAACTCTTGTCTGATCTTCAACACCACCTGGGGTTCTCAAGCATGACCAGGTAAGAACCCTGGAGCCCCCCCCCCCCCCCAGCACCAAAAGATGACCCTGAAAATCTAGGGCATGCCCAGGCAAGCTCGGGCAGTGAACTGCAGGCCTGGTTCACTAGGAATCACTGGGGGGTGGGGGGTGGGCACAGTCTGAGGTTCTTGATCCTGTTTGAGAAGGGAAAAAAAAAAAGCAACTGGTTCCTCAGAGATTTGCTCATATGCTAAAGGCAGGTTAAATGTTTGATTTGCCCTCATTTAAGGACAATGAGTAGCCTCCTCGGATCTTTTAAAGGGGACAGAAATTTCTTTGAATCCTAAGAACTCATGAATTTTAACATAGATATGCACCTGAATATTTTATAGCCCGTCCTTTTATCTAGTAGGAACTTCCTTGTGTTGTAGATCAAACCCTCGTAGTTGGTAGCTTTCTGGCTTTCTGCTATCTCAAAATGTTCCGGGTTCCGGACACCAGGCGGGGAAAATCCGCAAAAGTACACCGGCCCAGTGGGGCTCAGCTGTGAAAGACTGTGAGTGTGACCTGTCTATGTCTGTCTACTGTCCTCTTGCGTGAAACTCTTGCGAGTGGGGCAAAAAGAGCCTCCAGAAACCTCGCTCGCCCAGACGCCATTTTCAGGGAGGGACTTCAGAGCATAAAAACCGGCTAACCTTTGCAAAAGCTGGCTCCCTGTGTGTGACACCAGGCGGGGAAAATCCGCGAAAGTACACCGGCCCAGTGGGGCTCAGCTGTGAAAGACTGTGAGTGTGACCTGTCTATGTCTGTCTACTGTCCTCTTGCGTGAAACTCTTGCGAGTGGGGCAAAAAGAGGCTCAGAGGAGCACGGCCGCTCCGCTTCGCTACGCGGCCGTGCACTCTTTCTAAGGAAAGAACTCCATTGCAACAAGAAGGAAAAATCACACTAAGAACGGCGCTATATCACAGAAGCAAACATTTCTCTCTGGACTGTCTTCTCTGTTGCATGCTCGGGCCTAAGATTTGTCCCAGTGTGAGGCTTCATCCACGGAGGACTCCCCTCCCTTAGAGGCAAGTCAGCCCATCCAGAAAGGGAGGAGCCAGAGGAGTGTGCTGCCTACATCATATAGACAATGAATACCACTACAACACGTAGAAAAACCCACAATACAAGTGTGACAATGGGGAAACAACGCAGGCCAGCATCAGACATAGAGAATGAAGATGACAATTCTGAGGACCAGATAATGACTGAACAACTAATCAACCTCTCAGATAAGGACTTTAGACTAGCAATATGGAAGGTGCTCAACAGACTCCAAGAAACCATGGATCGAGTTGAACAGAACACTAATAAGAACCAAGAAAATATGAAGGCAGAAATGACAAAACTCCAAACTGAAATAACATGTCAACTAACAGGACTGAAAAAGTCAGTAAACGAAGTGAATGACAAAATGGATAAGCTCTGGGACAGGGTATCAGAAGCTGAGAATAGACTTGGTGCTGTGGAAGATGAGATACATAACAATTCCATACAGCAGGAGAGATTGGACAAAAAACTTAAAGCAAATGAGCAGACAATGGAAAAATTAGTCAAAGAATGGGAACAGACGAAAATAGAAGTCTATGATAAGATCAACAGAAACAACTTAAGAATCATTGGAGTCCCAGAAACCCAGGAAGAAAATTTCCAGGAAGAATCAATGGTCAAGAACATCATTAAAGAGAAACTTCCAGAGCTAAAGAATATATGTGATCAAATCCTGCATGCCCGAAGAGTACCAACCAAAAGAGACCCCAGAAAAACCACCCCAAGACACATCCTAGTCACAATGACAAATCCCACAGATAGAGACAGAATTCTGAAAACAGCAAGATCAAAAGGGGAAATCATGTTCAAGCAAGCTTCCCTGAGATTTACAGCAGACCTGTCACCAGAAACGCTCAATGCCAGAAAGCAGTGGTGGGATATTGTGACAAGACTGAATGAAATGAATGCTTCACCCAGAATACTATACCCAGCAAAACTCACTTTCCGGTTTGATGGAAGAATACATGGTTTCACAGACAAAAAACAGCTCAGAAACTTCACAGACACAAAACCAGTCTTAAGAGAAAAACTGAAAGACCTAATCTAAGACAAGACTACCCAAAAGACACACCAAATTTTGAAATAAAGATGGCGTTAAATCCCAGGACAATTCTTTCTCTCAACGTCAATGGACTAAATGCACCAGTTAAGAGACACAGAGTGGCTAAATGGATCAAAAAACTCAATCCAACCTTCTGCTGCCTACAAGAAACGCACCTGAATAGTCAGAACAAACATAGACTCAAAATAAAAGGCTGGAGAAAAGTTATCCAAGCAAACAACACCCATAAAAAAGCTGGAGTGGCCATACTAATATCAGATAATGCAAACTTTATACTCAGGAAGGTTGTAAGGGACAAAGACGGACATTTTATATTAATCAAGGGGTACGTAGAGCAGGAAGAATTCACTCTCCTAAACATATATGCACCGAATGAGGGGCCAGCAAAATATTTAATACAACTGTTGACAAATCTGAAAAATAATATCAACAACAACACAATAATTGTGGGGGACCTTAACACGGCTTTGTCAACACTGGACAGGTCAACCAGACTGAAACCCAACAAGAATATACTAGACCTGAGGAGAGAAATGGAAGAAAGAGGCCTAGTGGATATATATAGGACACTCCATCCCCAGAAACCTGGATACACATTCTTCTCCAATGTACATGGGACATTCTCCAGGATAGACTACATGCTGGCACATAAAACATACCTCCATAAGATCAAGAGGATAGAAATTTTGCAGACTACCTTCACTGACCACAAGGCTCTGAAATTATTTGTGAACTCCAAAGGGACTCAGAAGAAACACTTTAACACCTGGAAGTTAAACAGCCTCATGCTCAATAACCAGTGGGTCCGAGATGAAATCAAGGAGGAAATAAAAAGGTTCCTGGAAACAAATGACAATAAAGACACAAACTCGCAGAACTTATGGGACACAGCAAAAGCAGTACTGAGAGGAAAATTTATAGCTTTGCAAGCACACATCAGGAAGGAAGAAGGAGCTTACCTGAGTAGCTTAATGACACAGCTAATAGAACTAGAAAATGCTCAACAAAAGGACCCAAGAATAGGAAGACAGAAGGAAATAACAAAGCTGAGAGCAGAAATCAACGAAGTGGAAACTCAAAAAACAATCCGAAAGATCAACGAAAGCAGAAGTTGGTTCTTTGAAAAAATAAACAAGATTGATAGACCACTGGCAAACCTAACAAAGAAAGAGAGAGAGAGAAACTTGATAACTCGTATCAGGAATGAAAAAGGAGAGATCACTACTGATATGACAGAGATTCAAAGGGTAATCAGAAACTACTTTGAAAAACTCTACGCCACTAAAAATGAGAACCTGGAAGAAATGGATAAATTCTTGGACTCTTATAATCTTCCACGGTTGAAGGAAGAGGATGTAGCATATCTAAACACCCCCATCACCATTGATGAAATTAAAACAGTAATCAAATGTCTGCCGAAAAACAAAAGCCCAGGTCCAGATGGATTCACTAATGAATTCTATCAAACTTTCCAAGAGGAACTACTGCCAATCTTGGCAAGACTCTTTCATGAAATTGAACAAACAGAAACACTTCCAAATAGCTTTTATGAAGCCAACATCACCTTGATACCTAAACCAGACAGAGACGCTACCAAAAAAGAAAATTACAGACCAATATCACTGATGAATGCAGATGCAAAGATCCTCAACAAAATCCTGGCAAATAGGATTCAATGCCTCGTTAAGAAGATCATCCACTACGATCAAGTAGGTTTCATCCCAGGAATGCAAGGCTGGTTTAACATCCGTAAATCTATCAACATAATACACAACATCAATAACAAGAAAAATAAAAACCACATGATCATATCAATAGATGCAGAGAAAGCATTTGATAAGGTCCAACACCCATTCTTGATCAAAACTCTCAGCAAGATGGGAATGGAGGGAACCTTTCTCAATATAGTGAAGGCCATCTACCACAAGCCAGTAGCAAATATTATCCTCAATGGAGAAAAACTGAAAGCCTTCCCTCTAAATTCTGGCACAAGACAAGGCTGTCCTCTCTCACCACTCCTATTCAACATAGCACTGGAAGTATTTGCTATAGCGATTAGGCAAGAAAAGGATATCAAGGGAATCCAGATAGGAAAGGAAGAAGTCAAGCTCTCACTGTTTGCAGATGACATGATACTCTACTTAGAAAACCCTAAAGACTCTATCAAAAAGCTTCTAGAAACAATAGACTCATATAGCAAGGTGGCAGGCTACAAAATTAACACACAAAAATCAATGGCCTTTCTATATACCAATAGTAATAAGGATGAAATGGACATTAAGAAAACAACCCCATTCACAATAGTACCACACAAACTCAAATATCTTGGAATCAACTTGACTAAATATGTGAAGGACCTATACAAAGAAAACTATAAAACTCTGCTCCAAGAAATAAGAGAGGACACACGGAAATGGAAACACATACCCTGCTCATGGATTGGCAGGATTAACATCATCAAAATGTCAATACTCCCCAAGGCATTATACAGATTTAATGCCATCCCTCTAAAGATACCCATGACATTCTTCAAAGAAGTGGATCAGACACTTTTGAAATTCATTTGGAACAATAAACATCCTCGAATAGCTAAAGCAATCATTGGGAAAAAGAATATGGGAGGAATTACTTTTCCCAACTTTAAACTGTACTACAAAGCAACAATTATCAAAACAGCATGGTATTGGAATAAGGATAGGTCCTCAGATCAGTGGAATAGGCTTGAATACTCAGAAAATGTTCCCCAGAGATACAACCATCTAATTTTTGATAAAGGAGCAGGAAATCCTAAATGGAGCAGGGAAAGCCTCTTCAACAAGTGGTGTTGGCACAATTGGATAGCCACTTGCAAAAAATTAAACTTAGACCCCCAGCTAACATCATGTACAAAGGTAAAATCCAAATGGATTAAAGACCTCGATATCAGCCCCAAAACCATAAGATATATAGAACAGCACATAGGCAAAACACTCCAGGACATTACAGGCATCTTCAAGGAGGAAACTGCACTCTCCAAGCAAGTGAAAACAGAGATTAACAGATGGGAATATATTAAGTTGAGAAGCTTCTGCACCTCAAAGGAAATAGTGCCCAGGATACAAGAGCCACCCACTGAGTGGGAGAAACTATTCACCCAATACCCATCAGATAAGGGGCTAATCTCCAAAATATACAAGGCACTGACAGAACTTTACAAGAAAAAAACATCTAACCCCATCAAAAAATGGGGAGAAGAAATGAACAGACACTTTGACAAAGAAGAAATACGCATGGCCAAAAGACACATGAAAAAATGTTCCACATCACTAATCATCAGGGAGATGCAAATCAAAACAACGATGAGATACCACCTCACACCCCAGAGAATGGCACACATCACAAAGAATGAGAATAAACAGTGTTGGCGGGGATGTGGAGAGAAAGGAACTCTTATCCACTGCTGGTGGGAATGCTGTCTAGTTCAACCTTTATGGAAAGCGATATGGAGATTCCTCCAAAAACTGGAAATCGAGCTCCCATACGATCCAGCTATACCACTCCTAGGAATATACCCTAGGAACACAAAAATACAATACAAAAACCCCTTCCTTACACCTATATTCATTGCAGCTCTATTTACCATAGCAAGACTCTGGAAACAACCAAGATGCCCTTCAACAGACGAATGGCTAAAGAAACTGTGGTACATATACACAATGGAATATTATGCAGCTGTCAGGAGAGATGAAGTCATGAAATTTTCCTATACATGGATGTACATGGAATCTATTATGCTGAGTGAAATAAGTCAGAGAGAGAGAGAAAAACGCAGAATGGTCTCACTCATCTATGGGTTTTAAGAAAAATGAAAGACACCCTTGTAATAATAATTTTCAGACACAAAAGAGAAAAGAGCTGGAAGTTCCAGCTCACCTCAGGAAGCTCACCACAAAGAGTGATGAGTTTAGTTAGAGAAATAACTACATTTTGAACTGTCCTAATATTGAGAATGTATGAGGGAAATGTAGAGCCTGTTTAGGGTACAGGCGGGGGTTGGGTGGGGAGGAGGGAGATTTGGGACTTGGGTGATGGGAATGTTGCACTGGTGATGGGTGGTGTTCCTTTTATGACTGAAACCCAAACACAATCATGTATGTAATCAAGGTGTTTAAATAAAAAAAAAAATTAAAAAAAAAATGTTCCGGGTTCCTGTAGACCATTTACTGCCCAGAGCACTGTTCAGTTCATACCCACCAGCAAACAGAGGAGTGAGTCTGTCCTCTCGCTGCCCTGGGCTTCCTTCCTTCAGGCTTGCCACCTCCCATTGCCATCTCCTACTGAATAAGCTCCGAATGTCCTATTCTAAAGAGTATCCACATCCAAGGTCTCAATAACAGCCTCTCTCTGTAACTCCAACTGGAATATCTCTCTGCACTTGTATGTATCATAGACATTTAAACCCAGCTATGACATGCTGCTGAAGCCCCTCCTGTCTGCACTCAGATCACCAGCTATAAACACCTTCAATCTGCAGGTTTCTTGTCTCAGGGGACCCTATAGGGTGCCAGGAATTGAGCCCAAGCCAGCTGCATACAAGGCAAGCACCAATCCACTGTACTATTGCTGCAGCCCCTATCCACATTCTCTCTACCCATTCAATACAAACTGACCCAGATGCTGACACAATCCTTCCACTTCCTCCCACCAAATCTCATCTCCCTCTTTCAGCATCTTAATGGGTTTTGTGTTTGTCCTTCTAGTTCTACCAATATGGCAGTCCAGGGATATTTGTCTTCAGCTAAAATAGACCAGTGGCTCCCGTATCTCCATCTTATTGACAGTACCAGCTCCCATCCCTAAATGTGGCACCAAGAACCTATGTGGTTGGGTTGAAGATCTTTGCTCTGCCCGAGCCCACTAGCTCCCTCAATCTTCCCATTGTACATCTTCTTCCCCTTCCCAGGAGACCACAAGCTCCAGGGGTGCCCCCCATCAGTCTTCTCTTCTGCTCTTTAATGTTCTATTTATTGCAGTCTATAAAGTTTTATTCTCTAGCTAACAAGTGCTGAATTCAGTGTAAGGCTGTTTCTTTATGGAAGGCTAAAGGACAGATGGGTTGGAATGAGTTGCCTGGACATGCCTATTTCAAGGCCTTTATATAGAATCATCACATACAATAGGCTCATGTGTACCTCAATCTTGGCTGGCTGAAGGGGTGATCAGGCCTTGAGAGACTTGCTAGACCCATTTGAAGTATCTTGTCTTCCCTGTGTTTGAGAAGTGCCCTGTGGCATGCTTGTGAATGCTGAGCTTCAAAATATGAACAGCAATTTAGGTTCATTGACATAACTCTGCCAATAGAGGACAATTCGTAATATTCAGCCATTCCAGCAAATTAAAAGAATGATTACTAATTTTCATACAGATAAATATAGTCACCTGGGCTATAAAGCCATAGAATAATAAATAATTTAGTGAAACTATATAGTTTTTTGGTTGCAGGCTTTTATTTTTTGCTTTGTGGGAAGAGTTTAATGTTTGTCTTTTTGACATCAAAGAAGCTGTGTCCCTTAAGTTGGCTTTTTTATTTTATTGTATTTATTCTAATGTCTTCCAAATGTCTCTCACACCAGGATACAAACTTTAACTATCTGAACTACATATGTGGTGATGAATCTAAGAGACAGCATTTAGAATGCTTAAAAAATGGTTTGTTTGAGAATTTGAAATATGCCTTTCAGTAATGAATGTAATTATCCCCACACTAGGATAAATAAAAGAAACAAAATGCACAGACTGAAGTAACAGGGGAAATTACTGAAATAAATTGAAAACACAAAAAACTCTGAAACACAATTCCATTAAGTCCTTAGAAAAAAATAAAGTAAACTCTTTGTTTCCTCCTCCCTCCAACTTCATCCCCCTTACTTCACTCATTAACCCTCTTTAGAATTACACAAAATCCGAAAACTAGGCACATTTTTCCTTAATGTTGACTTTGCATATATTTTTTTTTATTTCAATCTGAGTAGCGCCTAACTGTCCGAAGGAAATCCATTTTAAAGAATATATTTTTAATTCAATTTTTTTAGAATTTATTTTATTCTGATTGACAGAGTTGTTGACAAGAGATTTAGGTATTCAATGTCCAAATTCAATATTAAAGGGCACATTTTATGGAAAAACTCAAAAAATGGAAGCAAAATTTTCCAATTTATAGCAGAGAATATTCACCAGCATGTTCCTGACCTAAAACAATCTCATTCATGCAATTATAGTGGTTAGTTACCTATCTGACCTCTTAACAAGGCTCCATCTTATATTTATTTATTTATTTATTTATTTATTTATTTATTTATTTATTTATTTATTTATTTATTTATTTTTGGGTTTTGGGTCACAACCAGTGGTGATCAGGGTTTACTCCTGGCTCTACACTCAGAAATCGCTCCTAGCAGGCTCAGGGGACCATATGGGATGCCAGGATTGGAGCCAATGTCCTTCTGCATGCAAAGCAAATGCCTTACCTCCTTGCTATCTCTTCGGCCCCTCACCTTCTTATTTTTAGTTTACCTTTTTAGATTTTTAAAAATCACTTTATTTAACACCATGGTTATGAGGTTGTTCACAATACAATTGTTTTATTTCCACAGTGGTTAATGATTGAGTTTCAGTCATATAATGTCCAATATCCATCCCTTCACCAGTGCACATTTCCCACCACCAATGTCTCCATTTTTTTCCCATCCTGCTCTCTCCCTACCTGATTTTGTGGCAGACATCCCCCCCCCTCTTTTTTTCTTTTCTTTTTTTAACTATTAGACACTGTCTTCTTCGTTAGATCCCTCCATGACAGTTACATCTGGTTCTTCTTCCCACATAATGCACCTAGGCAAACAGATAGTCATCTGTGTTAAGCAATGACCAGAGTCTATGGAAATTTTGCCTCCCCATTTCTTCCCCATATTTCAACCAAGAGTGAGCTTAAATGGGCAGATTGGGATCATGCCGTGTGGTAAGCTTGCATTTCCTCTCTGGCAGTCTCTCACACATGTGGGCCTTTGGCATGGACTCTGTCATCTGGTGGATGATGGAAATGAGCCCCTCAATATCATAACAGCGGGAGATCTTTGTGGCATGCAAAGGAACCCACAAAGCACTAGGACTGCATGCATAAAGAAATAACAACGTGGGGCCCAGAGAGATAGCACAGCGGCGTTTGCCTTGCAAGCAGCCGATCCAGGACCAAAGGTGGTTGGTTCGAATCCCGGTGTCCCATATGGTCCCCCGTGCCTGCCAGGAGCTATTTTTGTTTTGTTTTGTTTGTTTGTTTGTTTTGTTTTTGGGCCACACCCAGCAGTGCTCAGGGGTTACTCCTGGCTAGTTATATATTATTTATCCTGTTTCAAACAGTAGAAAGAAACAAGGCTTCCTATTCTTTTTTTTTTTTTTTTTTTTTTTTTTTTTTGGGTTTTGGGTCACACCCGGCGATGCTCAGGGGTTACTCCTGGCTGTCTGATCAGAAATAGCTCCTGGCAGGCACGGGGGACCATATGGGACACCGGGATTCGAACTAACCACCTTTGGTCCTGAATCGGCTGCTTGCAAGGCAAACGCCACTGTGCTATCTCTCTGGGCCCCCAGGAGCTATTTTTGAGCAGTCAGCCAGGAGTAACCCCTGAGCACTGCCGGGTGTAGCCCAAAAATGAAAGGAAGGAAGGAAGGAAGGAAGGAAGGAAGGAAGGAAGGAAGGAAGGAAGGAAGGAGGGAGGGAGGGAGGGAGGGAGGGAGGGAGGGAGGGAGGGAGGGAGGGAGGGAGGAAGGGGAGGAGGGAGGGAGGGAGGGAGGAAGGAGGGAGGGAGGGAGGGAGGGGGGGAGGGAGGGAGGGAGAGAAGGAAGGAAGGAAGGAAGGAGGAAGGAAGGAAGGAAGGAAGGAAGGAAGGAAGGAAGGAAGGAAGGAAGAAGGAAAGAAAGAAAGAAAGAAAGAAAGAAAGAAAGAAAGAAAGAAAGAAAGAAAGAAAGAAAGAAAGAAAAAGAAAGAAGAGAGAGAGAGGAAAGAAAGAAAGAAAGAAGAAGAAAGAAAGAGAGAGAAAGAAAGAAAGAAAGAAAGAAGAAAGAAAGAAAGAAAGAAAGAAAGAAAGAAAGAAAGAAAGAAAGAAAGAAAGAAAGAAAGAAAGAAAGAAAGAAAGAAAGAAAGAAAGAAAGAAAGAAAGAAAGAAAGAAAGAAAGAAAGAAAGAAAGAAAGAAGAAAGAAATAACAATGTTCTAACTTTCTAACTGCTCTTGACCTTCCTAGCAAGCTGAAAATAGAAAAGCATTTTATTTTTGATTTGGGGGCTACACCTAACCTCAGGGATTATTCCTGGCTCTTTGCTCAGGGGTCACTCCTAATTATACTTAGAGGTCCATATGGGATGCTGGGGATGGAACCTGGGTCAGCCATGTGCAAGGCAATTGTCCTTCCCACTGTGCCATCTATCATAGCTCTGGCCCCAGAATACTATTTCTTAAGTACCGTATTTTCCGGCATATAAGACGACCCTTCAACCCATGAAACACTTCCTAAAAGTCTTAAAAGTAAGTTATTTCTTAAAAGTAAGAGGGGGTGGGGCCAGTGAGGTGGCGCTAGAGGTAAGGTGTCTGCCTTGCAAACGCTAGCCAAGGAAGGACCACGGTTCGATCCCCCGGCGTCCCATATGGTCCCCCCAAGCCAGGGGCAATTTCTGAGCGCTTAGCCAGGAGTAACCCCTGAGCATCAAACGGGTGTGGCCCAAAAAACAAACAAACAAAAAAAAAAGTAAGAGGAGGGCGGATCACTCGTCCCTGAAGCTAGAATAAGTTTCAGCATGCCATATACCGGCATATAAATGACTCCCAACTTTCAGGAAGTTTTTCATGGGTCATCTTATACATATCCTGCCTTTCTGAAATTGTCCTACATGACCCTACAAAGTGAACTGGAGGAATCAATCTAGCTTCAGTGAAATCCTCCATGTGCTCAATGCCAGGGAGGGCAACTTGGGCAGGAATCATGATGCAAGCATTGGGTGGACACAATGAAACAGGGCTTTGTGGTGGTGACACTGGCTAGAAAATATCTGCTACATGATCAGCGGGCTGTCAGCCTGTTACCAGAAATGGCCTCTCAAATGAGTCAGCAGTCAACTTCAGTTAACCGCAGGAGTTTCCTGAAGCAAGCAGTGAAGTTATTTATTTCCCAAGTTTATCTCCCTAGGCTAGATTTTTCTAGCACTAACAAGGCAGTTTCTGTGGCCTCTTCTCTCTGCACCCCCAGGGTGAAGTTTAGTGGATGTGGGTGGTCTCCCCACTTGTCTGCACTTACACACAGCTGCCCAGACACCCTGCCCTCCAACCCTGCCCCCTACACCTCCTACCTTTAGTACTCTCCCTGCACTTGGCTATTTCTCATTCCTGTGTTTTCTTGATATGCTCCTGCCTTCCTCTGAAGCCCCACAGGTATGAGCCAGATTCACCTTTGCTTTTTCTGCAACGACTGGCCTCATGCGTAGCAGACACAGATGGGAAAGTAGCTCAGTAAATAACAAATGCACAGCTGGTTGGAATCTACCCCCTGCCAAGAACAATGACTTCTGAATCAACACCTGGAAAATCTGTTTGTGCCTCATTATCAAGGAGACTGATTCTTCTTCAGTGCTTCCTTTGAAAGCTAGAACATCACTCAGCTCCTGAGGCTTGACCCAGACAGATATTAGGATTAGCAGAGTGGCCACAACAAACCAAAAAGGACCCACCAGGCTAGAGAGATAGCATGGCAGTAGGGCGTTTGCCTTGCATGCAGAAGGACGATGGTTTGAATCCCGGCATCCCATATGGTCCCCGAGCCTGCCAGGAGCTATTTCTCAGTGTAGAGCCAGGAGTAACCCCTGAGCGCCACTGGGTGTGACCCAAAAACAAAAAAACAAACTAAAAAAAAAAAAGAACCTACCAGTGTGAACAGTAGGAGTTGACAGTCATCTAGTCTTCAGGCTGCATTTTGAAATCTGAAGACTTCCTGAGTTTCTTGGGTGACAACTGCCTCATCAGAGTGCGATATTAAAGACGTAGCGTTCTCTGGCTGCTCATAGTTTCAAAATGATAGCAAATGGTCTATTCTTCTATTCAGAAGTTCACTAGCTTATTCTCTGCTGAGATGACAAAGATGCCCATCTATGGTCATAACCAATAAGAAATCAAACCTGTAAGTTTCCTGCATTCTTGTTTAGCTTTTCCAAAGTCATACATATCTTTACATTTATCGTTGGCACACCTTAAAGTTTCCATCTAGAAAAAACAAAAACATTTTTTTGTTTTTGGGCCACACCTGGTGACACTCAGGGGTTATTCCTGGCTATGCACTCAGAAATTGCTCCTGGCTTAGGGTGGCCATATGGGAATCAAACCACAGTCTGTCCTAGGTCAGCCGTGTGCAAGGCAGCCTTACTGCTGCGCCACAGCTCCAGCCCCTCTTACAAAAAAGCCCCTACACCTAGATTTAGAAAATATTGTGAAGATCCATGGCACTATGTATATTTGGAAGTTTCAGGTAAAGGGCTAATATCCATCCTTGTGTTTCTGCACCATCATTCATGAAGCAGTAGTAAACAGCATGCCCAGCACGAGGGTTGCTGCCAACATGAATCTCTCTGTGCCACACACCCAGCACTTTCTCCATGGATCACCTGTCCATATGCCTTCTTTATTTCTTTAAATGTGCCCTTCCTTATATGTGTCTGCCTTAGAGAAGACTTCTATGCTGCATTTAAATATTGCATTTACATTACAGACCTTTTGTGGACTTTGTGGATTTGCTATGTTCCACACTAGCCATGACTTAGGAACACATTTCCTACCATCTGAGCTCGAATATTTCCTCAATAAGAAACACTCCGCATACCTTTACAATTCTCCCATGCTGTTTCATTGGCCTATATGAGGATCTCAAGTTTCCTTTTTTTAACAGACTGCTCATTCCCTTATGCTCTACAAAAGTCGCCTCATTCTCGTTTTATTGTTTATATCCCCTATATCACAAACTAGAGTTTAGTCAGGTCTGTTTTTCTCTACTCACTATGTTGATTCCAGTATCTTAATACAGCAAGGGGGTACTTGCTCTATTTTTGAAGGTCATTTCAGATATTTTCTGTTATTATTACTATTTTATAAAAAGTATTCTTGTAAGTATTCATTTATATATCCAGATAGGCTTCTCACTGGTTTGTGCATCTGAGTAAAAACACTAAGGAGAAGGTGAATATTTTTTTTTTTATTTTGGGTCACACCCGGCAGTGCTCAGGGGTTACTCCTGGCTCCATGCTCAGAAATTGCTCCTGGCAGGCACGGGGGACCATATGGGACGCTGGGATTCTAACCGATGACCTCTTGCATGAAAGGCAAACGCCTTACCTCCATGCTATCTCTCCAGCCCCAGAAGGTGAATATTTTTAACGTGCTTCATAACCAGCTTAAAATGCTTGAAAAGTATTGATCACTGAAAATAAAATATATATAATTCTTTGCACTCAGGCTCTCTGCTCTTTCTCCTGGCTCTGCGCTCAGAAATTACTCCTTGGAAAGAAGTCTTTTTTAACTTGAGGTCATAAAAAGTATTATGAGGTTTATGAACAAGGAAGGTCGAGGATGTGAGATGGAAGATGCCCGTTGTAGAATAGAGAAAAACTCTATGGGATAGCATTGCTTAAGGCAGGACAGGATGACTCAGAACATACAAGGAAAGAGACTGGAGGGCAATGCCATCTGGTAAGGTCGTGTCAGCTACACATAAACTCTATAACTGCCTGTCAACTCACTCAACCTCTCTAATCGCTTTTTCCCCTGTAAGCTCTGAGCTCACTCTAATGAGAGTCCATCTAAATCAGATTCTTCAGAGATAAAGATGAGATAAAGATGTTTTAACTTAAAATCATTTCTTCGAGATGTTTGTTAAAGAAATGACAAATTTCTCTTTAAAAAGGCAGATTGAGATATCTGTAGTTGATGTAGAATGAAGGTTCCCTTTTTAATGTAATTGCTTACGACTAATATGTGAAGTTATTTTAGTTGACTTTATTACCAGGTTAAGCATATAATTGGAATAATTTAAGGATAGTTCAGAGATAGTACAAGGAAGTTGTCTTGCATATTCCCCAATTCATTCAATCCCCTATTTCTCATTATGGCCTCAAGTACCTCTGGAAAAGACACCTTTGTGTAGTGACAAAAGTAAGCCCTCAGGGACCGGAGAGATAGCATCGAGGTAAGGCATTTGTCTTGCATGCAGAAGGAAGGTGGTTCGAATCCTGGCATCCCATATGGTCACTCCGAGCCTGCCAGGAGCTATTTCTGAGGGTAGAGCCAGAAGTATCCCCTGAGCGCTGCTGGGTGTGACCCAAAAACCAAAAAAGTAAAAATAAAAAAGAGTTCTTACTCATTTAAAAAAAAAAAAAAGTAAGCCCTCAGTACTGTTGGGGTGTGCCTACCCCAATAAACAAATTACTTAAGGATAAATATTTAATGATCTTATAGTACAACAAATAGGGTGCTTGCCTTACGCATGGCAAACCTGGATTAAATCCCTGGAATCCCATCTGGTTTCCCAAGTACCACTAAGAGTGATTCCTGAATGCAGGGTCAGGAGTAACCACTGGGCATTGCCAAGTATCCCAAACCTCCCCCCCCAGTTTACTCCTTGCAGACTCAGGCAGCCACACAGGATGCCAGGGATAGAACCCTGTATACAAGGCAAACCCGCTATGCTATTAACTCTGGCCCCAGAAAATGTCTATATTATCTTTATAGGCATAAACCAAACTCTATCAGCTTAAATGATTTAATCAAATCAGCTTGGAGTCAGGACCAGGGAGAAAGCTGAAAGGACTAGGCTCAGACTTTGCCTGTGGGAGTTTAGGATTTGACTCCCAGTGCAGTGTGGTTCCTCCAAGCCTGGAGTAGTCCCTGAGTACGAGCACTGCTGAGCATGACACCAAAACAAACAAACAAAAAAAAAAACAAAGAACTTATTGTTTCAATTATCTTCTTTGCTTTTGATTAAAGAATTGTTGGTGAACGGTGAAAGAAGTCTCCAAATTTCTGCAGTGTTCCTTCTTTTTTCTTAGTATCCAACATGGTACTAACCGTAGAAGCCTGACTTCGTAGAGTAAGTTTTCTTAGATGAAGGGCATGTGGTTCTTCAAAGCCCTCAACTGTAGAAGCATCTAAAGAAAATACTGTGTCTCCAATTCTTCACAACAACTACAGAAAACAAATCCCATCTGGGACATCCTTAATACTGCTGGGACACCATCAAGTGCCAGCTCTAAAATGATATCCTGACAACGAGGAAAATGCGAACAACTTGACCTAAGAGCAGGTTATCCTACCCCACCAGCTAACGATAAGACAAAATCAGAACACTTGTCACCCTTTGGTCTGTCCAAAAGCCAAGGTTGCTATCCACAGATGACTGGCTGATAGAACCATGACCGGACTGTATGTATCCTGGGACCAATAAAAAAGCCCTAGTCTAGAGTTTGAGCTATGGCCTGCACAACAAATATGATCTCCAGTTCTAAAGGTCTGTCTGAGACAATTGCAATGGAATGGGGCTTCCTAGGATCAACACAAAGACCAAGACCACCAACCACAGAAGACAGATTAAAATGACACTGAGGGAGCAGAACTTCTAGAACCACAAAGAAAAACTTCATCATAAGTTCCACCCCTTGACTTGTGTAGATACCGAGATCTTTAGATACAGAGGTCTGACTTTATCACCAGGATGGAGCAGAAGTCTTCCAAACAGCACGAAAGCACCAAGGGGAGAGTAAATGAACCTGTACGGAGTCTATAGTTAATCCCATGACAATATACTCCAAGGGTGGAAAAATCCTGTATCTCTTAGGCCAAAGGAATTCCTTTCGAATGACCCCAATATTTACTTGTGCCTGTGCAGGAGGGAAAAAAAGCACAAAACAATTTTTCTCCTTTTTTTTTATTTATCTATCTAGTTTTTGTCGATTTCTTTGTTTTGGTATGGTTATTGAAGTTGTTGTCTCCATTTATATTTATGTATTTCTTTTCTTCCTTTCTTTTTTTTCTTTATGTGCTCTGCCATGTTTTTATCTCAAGATCATGGCTTTTATGTGGTGCTTACCTTTATTGTTGGAGTGCTCACTGGATGTTTTATTTGACACTTCTTTTTGTACTGTTGGGGTGATTCACCTTTCTCCCCTTCCTCTCTCAAACCGATGATGAGAGCCTCTAGAAGGACTCTGCCCATTTTCGGCATATTTGATTTTTACCCCAGTTTATTACTTTTCTTCAAACAAAAGCATGTAACTTGATCTATCTAGTCCTGCCTCCCAGTTACAGGAGGAAATAAGGAAGCTACCAAGACCAAACAGGTGTAAGACCACTAAGTAGCAAGTTAGGCACAGAGGAGACCATGTATTCTTACAGCCCAAGGGGTGAGGGAGGAAGATATGGGAGGTAGGATGGGAAAGGAGGTGTAGGGAGAACAATTCGGTGATGGGAATCCCCCTGATATTAAGTTAACATGTACCTAAAATATTATTGTCAACAATATGTAAGCCACTGTGATCAAAATAAAAATTATATATATATAAAGAAAATACTGTGTCAACCAAAATGGGCTAAACGGAAATTAAACACACGTGAAATTTCCTCTCCTGTTGATATATCTGGCCAAGTGATTGTGAAGGAAAGTGATCATCAGAGTCTTAAACGACTTTGAACTAAAACAGCCAAATAAATCACCTCTGAAAAATCTTATTTTTTTTTTTTTTTTTTTTTTTGGTTTTTGGGTCACACCTGGCAGTGCTCAGGGGTTATTCCTGGCTCCAGGCTCAGAAATTGCTCCTGGCAGGCACAGGGGACCATATGGGGCGCCGGGATTCGAACCGATGACCTCCTGCATGAAAGGCAAACGCCTTACCTCCATGCTATCTCTCCGGCCCCAAAATCTTATTAAGAGTTATATTCATGGGGCCGGAGAGATAGCATGGAGGTAAGGCATTTGCCTTTCATGCAGGAGGTCATCGGTTCGAATCCCGGCATCCCATATGGTCCCCCGTGCCTGCCAGGAGCAATTTCTGAGCCTGGAGCCAGGAATAACCCCTGAGCACTGCTGGATGTGACCCAAAAACCACACACACAAATAAAGAGTTATATTCATAATCATTGTAACTTGCCTCTTGACTTTTAAAAGCTAACTGTTTATATTGTGTATGTATGTATATGATGCATCCAATTCTCCTTTGTATACATATCTCTTTAATTGTATAATTGTAATTCAATAAAGAAAGTAAGTCAGCAGGAAAAAACATCCTGGTTTTAGTTCTTTTAAAGAGATGAGGTTTAGCGTGTAGTGAAGTATAATATCTTGCTTCTAATGTTGAGTCTACTTGTGCCTTCAAGTCTCAGTGAATTTTCAGGGACACTCTAATCGCCTGATTCAGAGACTAATTCAGAAATAATCACGTTCAGCAAAGTGCAGGGAGACCCCCCATGAATCTGCCTTACTAGCAACAGAGAGACACAGACCCAGCCTGGGTGCCCTCCCTGGAAGCCTGCGACCAGAGATCCGTTAGCCACTCTGCACCTCTCCACATTGTCTTTGATCACACGGGGAGACATCATTTACTCTTGAGGTCATTTCATTTATAGCCAGTTTCCTTTACAACATTAAACTTAAATGGGGAGGAATAGAAGGAGGTAACTAATTATCCAGCCCCCATTAGGGATTCTGGGCTATAGACAAGAGAGAAATGAATTCTCAAGACATTTCCCGCCAAACAGCAGCACTCTGCAAATTGCAGATTATTTGTGGTGTGTGCCTGGTGCCAGCAGCTCATGAGAGAGCTGAAATCCATTTCCATTTTCATCGCAAGCTCGGGTGCTCACGGGTTTCCATTGAACCCAGAGGACTCCACAATGGCCCCTGTGATGATGTGCAAGGAAATTAAAAGGAAAAATACTGATTGTAGATGCATGCATTTTTTTAACTCTGCAATGCCATATATTTTCCATATGAGTTTCCCCTACCTCACAGCTTCTATATTGAGGAATTTCAGTAAAATCTTTCTTAAAAAGTTGTAATTTCAGTTAAAAAACCCCCAGGGTTTTCATTTTATTTATTTGTGGTGTGTGTGTTTTTAAGTAGTTATCAGTGACTTTGTGAGAATGATCCACAGCTTTGTAATGTGTTTTCCTGAGGCCAACCCCAATTAGTCCCTAAATTGGGTTTTTATGGGTTGTGAACTGAAAGGAAATAAATGTTGATTACAGATCCTAATTGAAATAAAAATCCCAGTTTCAAAGTAATCCTTTCTATGTTAAAAAAAAAAAAAGGCAAGAAAGAATACAAATACATAGGATAGAGATCAAGTAGAGAGAATTCATGACATGTTGGAGGTTTTGAGAGCAAAGCAGTAGAGATAAAAGAGAAATAATATTGCTGGTTTCCTCTGGATTAAAAGTCACAAGACCAGTGTTTATAATAACTAATCTTTTGTTGCTTCCTATTTTAGCACAATGTTAAATCTAAGACAAGAAACAAATATATATTTATTGTCTAAAGGATTAAAAAAATAAACTATGAAAAAAAAAGGCAAGAAAAAGAATATTCAATGCTGCTTTTTAAATACGTTTTCTTATTTGACTTTAATATCAAATAGGAAACTTAATTTTTCTCCTTAGTGTGAGTTCAGATTTCTAAAAGCAGGGAAAGTTGAATAACTGGAGTATGAAAACTTCTATGAGAGTCTATCCCATGCTAATTGTGCTATCAGGATGAGCCTGATAACAGAATGAGGTGAAATTTTTATCAAAATTATCAAAGACTATAACAAAAGGCTTTTAGAGTTGGATAAAAGACCAATAAATAAATGCATGAAACTAGGGTGATACAAAAAAGGAAAAGATAGAATATTGACAGGAAACTACCCAATTCGTACCTTCCTTGTTTCCTCTAGGGAGAAATATTATTACCCATGTTATAAAGGACAAGACAAATAATTGAAGGAGGAATTTGTATTGTAGAAAGCTGAGTGCACTGGCTAAGCAAACTGAAGCCATATAAACAGACAAGACTATACCAAATTAAGAAGTTTCTGCTGATTCTTAAGAAATGATGACTAAGATAAAAATGATAAAAATGATAAAAATGATGACTAAGATACTTCACAGACTAGGAGAAAATATTTGTAGATCATTCACCTGGCAAAGGGCTATTAATATCCAAAATATATAGGCAATTGTAAAACTCAAGGGGGAAAAAAGTCCATCAAAAATGCTAAGAGAAGTTTAACAGTCACTTCCTTAATGATACACAAATGGCTAGGGGTATAAGAAAAGTAAAATCTGTCACTTATCCCCAGGAAATGCAAACTAAAACTACAATGAGATAGCATTTTACACCAGTTTCCCAAAGAGCAAAACCAATGTTGGTGTGGGTATAGGACAAGGTCTTATCCAGCTGGTGAGAATGCCAACTGCTTTTGTCTCAATGGAAAATCTTTATGCTTCTTTAAAAACTATGAATTGAGCTTCCATATGACCCAGCAAGTCTATTTCTCAGAAGAATCCCTTTATAAATGACCACAGAATGATTTCACTTGTCCTGAGGACAGTACAAAAAACATCCTTTGTTGCATTTTATTTGGGGCATATTGTTGCAGGGGCCTGCTAGCAATGCTCAGAGACTGGTTGGCCATTTCCAAGCAGGGCTTGGGAACCACAAAGACTGCCCCAGGTGGTGCTTGAGGCTATATATTGTTGAGGACTAAGTCTAAGGCCTGACACTTAGCTCCACATAAGCCCTGTTGCTGGTTTCAGACACATTGCCAATGGTATCCCAGTCTCCACTATTGTGGAGCATAGAGGAGCCCTATAAGGAAATAAAGGCTCCTTATACCTCCTTCTCTGTAAAATTGGAGCAAGGAAATGTGGCATTTGCTTTGGGCTCTCACTGATAGGCTTGAACTTGGTGGCAGCCTTGCCCAGGTTGTGCCCTCAGCACCCTTTTCCAGACCTCTGCACACAGAGACCTGAGGGTCTCAGCCACCTGTGCAGGAACTGGCCAGGTTGGGACTAGTAAGAGAGCATCCAGCCATCCATCCTCACACCCTCTACAGAGTACCAGGGGAGTAAAATATTGACACAATAATTCAAATAGCCCCAACACTCTCCTCCCAGCCCCTGGCTCTCTGGGAGGGACAGGTGATATGCTGAGAAGAGGGACCTGCTGTCCTGGGCTCCATCCATAGAGGCCAGTTTCATAGAATGGGACAAAATGTGGTGCATAGTCACATTACCCTCAGGTCACCCAGGAGATGGCTGAGTCAGGGTTGTCTGGTTGCAAGGCAGTTCTGGCATGAATCTCTGTCCTTCAGCACAGTCCTGGGCCTTGTGGGGGGAGAATGGACACAATCACTTGTATCCAGATTGTGACTAATGCTCAGTTGCTCTTCACCCTACAGCTGGCTGCCGCGACTCTCTCATCCGAGAGCTTCATCACTTCAGGATTCTTGGAGAAGAGCAGGTGAGTGCACCCTAACACTGCACCTTATATCACCCAGTCAGATACTAATGAGACCATGAAGACCCCCCCTCACCTCCAATCCCTTATTTCCCACCCTTGAGCTCCATAGAGGGGGATATGTGCAGGTCCTTCCCAATAGGTTTTGATTTGGAGGTGGAGGACACATCACTTCATGCCCCCCTCTCCCCGCCCCCCCCCCCCGGCTTGCTCCATGTCCTGATGGCCCTGCACAAAGGCAGCCCCGTTCAATATGAAATGTGTTTGTATGTGCTCACTGAGAGAGAGAGTGACATTTAAATACAGGGTCTCAGGAGACCAGCTGGGTGCTGAATGATACCTCCTCTAACAGAAATAATGTATATACATACACTTCTCCCTGCTCAACAAATCCTTAGATGCCAGGAATGGACTCTATACTGCTGCACTGCATCCTGGTATCAAGATTTGTACCAAGTCACTGAAACACTCAAACTGTTGGAACCATGGTGGACTGATGGCACTGATGCTCTCTAGATTTTTATTCCCAGAGGCAGACTTTGCCTGCTCTGACTGGAGAACTTGCAAAGGAAGTCATAGCACCTCTAATGTAAGGGTAGTTTTTGGTTTGTGTATGGGTGTTTGTGCCTACAAACCTGAAAGACCCATTTCATCCCCTGATGTGGGATGAAAAAAATAGGTTAGTAGGTAAAGAATGAGTAACTGGAATCTTTGCAACTCTTTGAATTAATAGATCCCAGGATATCTCCTTCCCCATCTTTCTTCTGTAACTTTCCAAAGTAGTAGGCTCAGAGTTTATTCAAATACACATGCAAAGTCAGGGTCCTCTGTCCATGGCAGAACCAGTTCCTTGGTGGGCCTTTTTGTGGGAACCCCTGCATCCTCACAGCCATTGTCCTCGGGGGTGGGGGGGAAGATATCTTAAAGCAAAAAATGTGCTGATCTGACTGATGCCTCCACATTGCATTTCAAATACTGATGCCTCCCCTTCTAACTCGTACCCATATTGGCACATTGTTTCTACATTTGTTGGAGAGCCAGTGGATGATTAGTAGGAAGAGAAGCCAAGTATAATCATCTCCCTACATTTGCATAAAGTTCAGACCACTCTGTGGTCTACTCAAAATTTAATGGAGCCATAATCCAAATCAATAGCACCCTTATTAGCTGTGCAACGCAGCAACCAACACAACAGCCAAGCCCACTACGGCACTATCGATCTTTACTCCCTCATAAAACATTTCCTACCCTCCTTTCCTCTTAGTTGACAGATACCTTCTGAGCACCCCCTGTTTGCCTTAGGGAAGAGTGTGCTCCCCTGGAAAAAAAAAGTATTTTACTTTTAATGCAAAGAAAAAAATGCTGTAACAAACTGATCCTAAACAAGACTGAGGAATAGTGAGCTGAATTTTTCTACTAAAGTGGGGGAAAAGGATGCTGGGGAAATAATACAGAAGTTGGATCTCCAACACTAAGTGGTACCCCAAGAATCTCTGGATGTGGTCTGAGTACTGCAAAGCTGAGGAGAGTGTACCCTAGCACTGAACAGCAGACCTTGTCATCAGAGAATCATCAGGAGTGACCTCCAGGTCCTCAGACAACTACCACCCCCACAAAAGTGGGAGAGGGAAAGACACGCAGGAGCAGGTTTGTATTAGAGAAGGGAAAATCCTAAGTCTACTGTGGGTTCCCTTTAATGGAAGGTCAGCAGAGAGGAGAACTGGGCTTCTGGTGACTCAGTGCCCTCACCTGTCCCATCCTGTAGCAGACAGATGCAAAGCATGGACACAGTCACTTGGCACAGAGAGGCCATGCAGTGATTGGCACCTAAGAATGGAGTCTCCCTCCTCCAGGGGGGCCAGAGAACAGATGGGAGGATCACCGACCATGTGATCTGGCTAAAGAGATAATTAAGCCAGAGAGTAGACAGAGCAGTATAGGAAACCCAGAGGTACATGATGGTCTGGGCTGTGCCTCAGTGTTTCCCTAAAGGACATTCAGGAAAGTCTCTGGACATCTGAGTCCCACATGGCATGAAAGTTTATGAACATCTGAAAGCAGGGTCCCACACAGCGAAAAAGACCATAGACATCTGAGACCAGCATCCCAAATGCTACAGACTTTGCAAAGTTTGCTGCTGGCTGGCTGATAGACTTGATTCATCTCATAGAAGACTTATCAGGTTTCCCAGATTCCAGACTTCCCCAGCATCACAGTGACTGGAAGTTTACTGTAGGCTTAACACTTGGGTTCACTCTGGCCCTCCTTTCTTTTTAGAGCATATAGGCTGGATCAACACTGAGTGCTCTCCCAGTGGGGTAGGATCCTAAGGCAAAAATGGTTCCATCCAGACCCCTCAGCATCTACTCACCTGTCTTGAATGGATTTAGCCTGTGGCTGGGCTCCTACAATGAAGGGAGCTCACTAGGGCCTGTGAAAGTCGAACCTAGGACCCAAGCTCCCTGGACAGCTTCTCCTACCTACCTGCCCAAAAGCAAAAACCACCACTGTCTAATTCTGTTCTCTCTCTGTCTCTCTCTCTCTCTCCTCTCTCTCTCTCTCTCTCTCTCTCTCATGATTCATTGTATATAAGTCTAAATTATTATTGCAACTTCCACAAATCAAGTGCTTCAAATGATTATTTTCCATACTTAAGAGAATCTAGGAATATGCGCATAAAGACTTAATAATCTCCTCTTAAAATAAGTCAGATATAAAGCATAAAATTGAGATTTGACCTAGGTATGTCCTAATAAACAGATGTGTTTCACCATAATCTGATGAAATACAGGAAAATTTTTTAACTTTTTTCCTTAGGTATGAGTATTGTGCTTTGTTAAAAATAACATTTATTGGGGCCAGAGAGATAGCATAGAGGTAGGGCTTTGCCTTGCATTCAGAAAGACGGTGGTTAGAATCCCGGCATCCCCCGAGCCTGTCAGGAGCAATTTCTGAGTGTAGAGACAGGAGTAACCCCTGAGCGCTGGTAGGTGTGACCCAAAAACCAAAAACTATATATATTTCCCCCACATTGGCAAATATTTTATAGGCAACTCTAAATTATGATAGCTGCAAATTATCTACCCTCTGAAAGTATATTTGGAAATTTGCCAAGCCAGTGTTTTAAAAAACTAGCTCTAATAGCATTCGTTGATAGGTAAATCTTAATATATCAACACAGAAACTGTGATTCCAAAGACAGACCACGTGAGATTTGTTTTTAGAGGCCTTGCTGCTTTTGAATTCACCTGAGAATGGATTCTGTGTGGACAAATGGGTCACATGCCCCTAGTTAGCTCTGTTGATGAAATGCTACTCAATATGTATAAGTAAGAAAACCCTGGGATGTACACAAGTAGCATCAAAAGGATCAACATTTGCTTTCTCACCAACTGGGAGGCATTTGTCTCTTAACCACTAGGCTGTATGTTTTACACTCCAATGAATACAGATATCCTGGTCTCTCAGTGCCAATTTCTAACAACCCTCAATGAAACACTGGTGAAGCTCTGTCAGGGCTTAACTGAATTGAACCACTGAGGGTGGGAAGGAGGCTCTGGAAATGTGGCCCTACCTTAACATCAATGAAACAAGCATCTGTGCTGAGACACATCAAGAAATGAACTGTATTGGGAAGAAACCTGGAGATGGGAAGAATTGGAGAGAGAAGGACAGAACCAGCACAAGGAGGGAGGAAGAGGGAAGAGAATGCAGAAAAAGGAGGAGGGGGAGGAAGAAGAATAAGAGAGGAGGAGGAAGAGGAGAGGGGGAAGAATAAGAGATGAAGAGGAAGAAGAAGGAG
Organism: Suncus etruscus; assembly: GCF_024139225.1. Taxonomy (NCBI): domain Eukaryota; kingdom Metazoa; phylum Chordata; class Mammalia; order Eulipotyphla; family Soricidae; genus Suncus; species Suncus etruscus. Next base: position 6,778,283 of record NC_064865.1, on the reverse strand, counting down.
GAAGGAGAAGAAAAGGAGGAGGAAGAAAAGAAGATGATTACAACTAGATAATTGCATCCCAACATACTCAAAAATGAACTCAAAATAGATTAAGCACTTTCATATAAGACCTGAAACCATAGCAGTACAAACGCATAGGAATCAAATGAATGTCAACTACAGACATGTCTTTAGGGACTCAGTTCCACCTAAAGCAAAGGAAACAAGAAAAATTCATAAAGGAGACTATAGAGATCTACAATCTCTCTCTCTCTCTCTCTTTTTTTTTTTTTTTAGTGTTTGGGTCATACCCAGCGGTGCTCAGGGATTACTCCTGGCTGTCTGCTCAGAAATAGCTCCTGGCAGGCACGGGGGACCATATGGGACACCGGGATTCGAACCAACCACCTTTGGTCCTGGATCGGCTGCTTGCAAGGCAAACGCCGCTGTGATATCTCTCCGGGCCCTACAATCTCTTATATATTTTCTGCAATAAAAGAAAATAAAGGAAAGGCGATACTTTATCTTGCCTTTCTTCACGTGACATGAGTGGGTGACCAGCATATGATAGTCAGAAATATGAGTCTAAATTTAAAGTGAATGCATGTGTGAATTCAGATACCCATCAATTTAAGAAATTAAGCTAGTTAACTAAACATTCATGACAAACGTTTTTTTAAAAATTGTAAAACAGCCTGGAGCAGACCTGACAGGCCATCTGCATTTTTTACATCTCTCTCCCAGCTCTTATAGCACCAGGGGAAGGAAGAGAGAAAGAAATAGGAACTGATGTAGATCCACCACCAGTAACCAAGAGAAGAGAATGCTTGGGCCCAAAATTGTGACCAGTAACTCACAGACTCAGAAGCTCCACTGGCCTCCCCCTTACACATATTGTCCATCAAAGGGCAATTGTTCTACAAACGTGCTAAATGAGCCCTGTATTGGGGAATGAATGAGCTTCCAATGGAAGAATATGGCTTATCAGAAGGTATGAGGCTCTGTGATGAGAGCAAGTACAGAGAGGCCTTGGACTTTCTTGCCAAGTTCTTTTTGCACCTGGAAGATATTGAAAATGTTAATTCTGGGCCAGAGAGATAGTAGAAGTGGAGAATTCTTGCCTTGCATACACCCAATCAGGTGTGATTCCCTGAGAACAGAGCCAGGAGTAAGGTCACAGTATCACCAGGTGTGGTCCAAAATCCAAAATAAAAGTTAAAAAATAATTAAATCAACGAAAAGTTGATCCCTTGAAGCTGGAGAAATAGGGCAGCAAGTTTGAAAGCACTTGCCTTGCATGCAACTGACTCGGGTTCTGTTTTCAGCATCCCAATGGTCCCCTGATCCTGCCAGGAGTGATTCCTGAGTACAGAGCCAGAAGTAACCTCTGAGCACCAAAAAGTGCCCATAAAGCAAAATTAAAGAAGCAGCAGCAAGCATCCCCATTCTGTCACAGCCAGCATCCCTGGGTGTTCGACCTCCCCTCCTAACACTACCTTGTCTCCCACAGTACAACAGGTACCAGCAGTATGGTGCAGAGGAATGTGTCCTGCAGATGGGCGGTGTGCTGTGTCCCAGGCCCGGCTGTGGTGCAGGGCTGCTACCAGAACCTGGGATGAAGAGAGTCATATGCGAAGAAGGCAGTGGCCTGGGCTGTGGGGTAAGTTGCAGCCACACCACAGGGGTTGGCTGTGTGTGTGTGTGTGTGTGTGTGTGTGTGTGTGTACCGACATTCCAGACTCTTCCACTTTGCTTCCAGTGCTCAATGGAGTCAGAGCCAAATAATTTCTTCCCTTTGGGTGGGTCTGGCATACATGGCAAGGGAGTAAAATTGAGAAATAGCCCCATCCACAATGTCTTGGCAAGGTGGTTGCCCAAAGATCTCAAGCTACAAAAGGTATATGAAGAACTTGCGATGGGTGATTAAAAATAAAGTCATATTAAATAAAAATGGGCCACACTAGTGGTGCCTCCAAAGTGATGAAGCACCCAATAAACAAGACTTAGTATAGGGGCCAATCAGGATATAGGGATGACTTCTACACTGGCTCTGAGCTTCCTGGCTGGGAGAGAAATGTGACTTAGATGTTTCGTTCAGGTTGGAATAGCCAACACGTCTTAATCTTGACCTTGGGTGGGTGCAGGCAGGCCAGTAGGGGGCAGGAAGCAGATGTGTTTGAAGAACAGAAAAGCTATGTTCTGCAAAGTGCAATCCCATGAGAAATTTTGTGGACTAAAGGCATTATTGGTCACCCACCTCTGTCATCATTCAGGAAGTGTACCATTTGTAGGGTTTCCAGGACCCTAGGCTGAGAGACTGAGCATAAAATAAAGAAGGAAAAGTCTGAAATGCAGAAACAGAAGGCAGTGCCTCTGAATTAGAAGTGGTGCTGAAGGGAAATTACAGTTGGCTGGCTGGTCATTGAAACTGTGAAATCCAGCTTCCCCCACCAGCACACATACAACCCATTAGCTGTGTCATCTGTGCTCATTTTATGTATCCAAGCAGGCTCCCAGGCTCTGGAATCAGTCTACTAGCTGATGTTTGCTGCCTAATGAGTTGCGGTGGGCATTTGGGGCCCAGGAAGCATGTTCTGCCTGTGGATGGCCATGTTCCATGCTCCAAATCTCCAAGTAGGGGTTTCTTTGGTTGGTTGGTTGGTTGGTTGGTTGGTTGGTTGGTTGGTTGGTTTTGGTTTTTGGGTCACACCTATTGATGCTCAGGAATCACTCCTGGCAACTCAGAAGACAATATGAAATGCTAGGGATGGAATCTGGTTTGGCTTCATGCAAGGCCAACACCCTCCTAATTGTGCTAGTCTGGCCCTAGTGAGGGTTTCTTTGATTTGTTTCTGACTTCCCTTGCTTGCCTTGATATAAGAATTTTGAAGGTCTTGTGTAATAGAAGTTTTATTAAGGTAATTTGACACCTTTGTCTTCTTGCTGTTTTTTAATGCAATATGGTATCATGATAAATCATGCACAGGTTTGGACACCGAATACTGAAAAGTTACTTTGAAAGTGAATTGAAAGTTTTAATGTCTTGGGACTGGTGGGGAAGGGGGTGTCAAAATGGGTCACTGTTTCATCCCTACAAAGAATTTTCTCTCCAGGATCAGATAGATAACCCCAAGGCTGACATGTTTATAGTCTGAGGCCCTAATTTGATCCCCAGCACTGCATAGTCCTCTGAGCAGCATTAATAGCCTCTGAACACCACAGATGTGACACCCACCCCACCCCATCCCCCAAAAAAGAAGTGGCATTGTGTCTATTGCACTGTTGCCCAATGTCATTTGTTCATATATGATCTCCATTATGGAAGAAATGTCACTTTTGTGGTTCAACATTTTTCATGGACTTTTTTGTCTAGAACCAAGACAAATTTTCCATTCTGATCTTAGCAACCAAAGCACTCATACTCTGTAAAATAAATCCCCATGGTTTGTGAGATCACCCCCAGACACCGTGTTTCCACCCCAGGTGGACAGGTCTGAAGAAGCAAGGTAGCACCGAAGAATTAGTAAACCAAGCTAGATAGGAGAGTCATAGACTCAGTGGCTTCTCCCTCATGGTGTCTCTTTGAGCACAGCAAGCCAAACTGATGTTTTTTTATTAAACCAATATCAATTCACCCGGAGGGGGAAGTCAGATCATCCAGGTGGGCTTTTACATATCAAAGGATGAGGCTTAAAGGAAAGAGGAAGATGGAGAATGCCTTTTTTTGGGGTTAATAACTTGGTGTCATCTTACAATGCTCAACCCTAAAAAGTTATCCTTGGGCATATTAATTGGGTCCCTGGCAAGACTCCCCTCCCAAAGCTAACTTTCAGAACATGCCAAATTACATTTTTTGGTTGGTTATTGGCTATTTGTTTTGGTTATTTGTTTGTTTTGGTTTTAGTTTTTGGGCCACACCTGGTGACTCTCAGGGGTTACTCCTATTTATATGCTCAGAAATCACCCTTGACTTGGGGGACCATATGGGACATCAAGGAATCAAACTGCGGTCCATCCTAGGCTAGCATGCTCAAGGCAGAGATGCCTTATGCCCTGTACCACCACTCCAGCCCCAGTTGGTTGGTTTTTTTTTTTTATTAATATCTTTATTTAAGCACCATGGTCACAAACATGTTGGTTGGTAGAACACCTTCCTTCACCAGTACAACCTTACTATCACCAATGCCCCTCATCTCCCTCCTCTACCCCCTCCTCCTCCATCCCCTGTCTGTCTTTAAGAAAGGCATTTTATTTCTCTCACTCACTTCATGAAAGTTGTTGGTGTAGTTATTTTTCTAACTGTACTCACCAATCTTTGTGATGAGCTCCATATCATAGACTGGCTCTTCCAAACCTCATCTCTTTTATCTCTGGGTATTATTACCATACCATCTTATATTTTTCTTAAATATCACAAATGAATGGGGCTACTCTGTGTCTATAGCTCTCCCTCTGACTTATTTCACTCAGCATAATAGTTTCCATGTCCATTCATGTATAAAAAAATTTCATAACTTCACTTTTCCTGACAGCTGAATAGTATTCCATTGTATATATGTACCACAACTTTTAGCCACTTATCTGTTGTTGGGCATATGAGATATTTCCAGATTCTGGCTATTGTAAATAGAACTACAATGAACATAGGTGTGTAGAGGGCATTTTTGTATTGTGTATTTTAGTTCCTTGGGTATATCCCTAGGAGTGGTATAACTGGATTATATGGGAACTCAATTTCCAGGTTTTTGAGGAATCTCTATATTGTTGTCCATAAAAGCTGGACTAGATGGCATTCCCACCAGCAGTGAATGAGAGTTCCTTTCTCCCCACATCCCCACCAGCACTGATTATTTTTGTTCTTTGTGCTGTGTGCTAAGTGGGTATTAGCCCTACGCAGTTCTTCACCCAAGGGTGTGATCTAGTGTTGGATTACTGGGTTCACCTTACTCAGTATTCATTCTCCACCCTAGAGTGTGGTCTGGTTCTTGCTAATAAAACCCTGGGTCTCAGGAAAGCTGAAGGCATTCTCTGGTTTTCTTCCTCTAAGCTACCTGCCTCTTAGAAGCAGAAGGTTTGTGTATTGGCATTCCTGGATTCTGTGTTGGAATTCCTGAACCTATTTTTATCCCCTTTTCATTCTATGGATTATTTCCTGCAGTAGTATTTGCTTCTAGGTCTGCATCACTCCAGGTCCTGGTTTTGGAGCCTGAGACTTCCTTCTCAGTAGGTTTATGTCACTTCAGAAAGGGCCTGTGAGTAAAAGTTAGAGGAAGATTAAAGTCTGCTCAGCTTTGTTCTGATACCATGCCCAGAGAACCAATGAAGGGGTCTTGCTCAGAAAGGAGAGTGCCTCTGCTGGCAATGTTCATGAAAAAGGCATTCCAGCAAAGATGCAGAAAATAGTCTTATATGTGGAAGATGTTCCAGGCATTAGTATCTTCAGTGGTGGACAGGTTCTATTGCATAGATTTGTTGTAAGGAGTCCATGAGACCACCCTTCTTCCTTTTCCATCAGCTAAAAACAGATTCCAAAAGTGAGACTTATTCTGCAGGGATCCAGTAAATGCTTAGAATTTGAGAAAAGATCTCATGGGCAATGTGGTGAACCAAGTGTTCTATTGTATGTGAGATTTAAAACTAATCTCTTTGGAGCACTCAACACTTTGATGTGCCCATGAATGCACTGTTGAAGAAATGCCATACCCAGGGATGGTAATAAAACGCTCCAAACCTGGAGTGTTTTAATTCACTCCTTATTCAACTCACCACCATCTGCCTGCAGAGGCCCTCAAATCCGTGATTGCTATTATCTGTGGTTCCATCTGGCTTGTTTAAACGAGGTACTAAGGTTAGTATTTATGACTCTTAGGTAGTAATGTCCACTGGAAAATCAGATTGGCTTTGCTCCGCTCTATCACTGGCCTTAACTGTTACCTGGAGAGTACTATATTTCAGCTTATAAATGGAGATAAGAATTTCCATTTAAATGATAGTGTCAACCCATCTACAAATGGCCTGATAGATGGAAGGTGTTCTTAGAAAATTTATTAGCATTAAAAAGAAGTGTTTGAGATTAAGTTCCATGAACACCCACGGATTTAAGTTCAAGTATTAACACTTGTTTCTTGTCTTTTTGTTCCTTTTATCAGTACTGGTCTACTTGTCCTTGGTAAATTTGTGTATTTGGGATTCAGCCTTCATTAAGTGTATAATGAATGAATGATAGCAATAGAGAGGTAATCTGAATACACTGTCACCTTTATTTCCAAATGCTGATCATACTTATAATACAATTCACTGACCTTACCTTAGCAGAGGTATTTAATTTAATTTAATATTTAATTTAAATATTTAAAAATATGTAAGCACCTTCTCATACTTAACCAATGTGCATTGCTTTAATTGCAAAGAAGAATAATTCAGAATACCAAAATAAATCAAGTTTGATGATCCACAAAAAGTTCATTAAGAACCTGAAAGTACTGCACACATTAGAGTTTATAAGCCCTAGCAAAGTCTCCATGGCCAAATAAAGAATTTTGTACATTCTAATATATAAAAAGTCTTAGTCTTGGAAATGTTGGGTTTTTGTTTTTACAGAGCCCAGAATATTTGTACATTGATATGCAGAGCTCAACAAAGAAGGCTTATGAGATCAAACCACCTGACCTCACATGGTCATATTTTTTACTACTGCTCATGAAAATATTAATTGATTTCTTGAAGAATTCAGGCTGTGGAGCATTATTTCCTCTGCAGATTTATTGTTATTCATCAGAACAACCTCACTAGCTTTTATGACTCTGAATCAAAATGTTGACATGCTTAAGACTAGGGAAAAAAACAGCAAAACATGTAATAAATTATACCTCCTGACCTAGGACTAGAGAACACGATTGCAATAAAGCCTTTCTCTTATTTGGCATTGAGATATCAGCCATCTGAGAGAAGCTATTACAAACTAATACTATGAGTTGGATGAAGCATTGTCTATTTTAAGTTAGAAATCTAGGGCAAAAGTTGATGGCAGTTAAAAAGAAGGAAACAAATGAAAACTGGAGAGCTTTAGGAAACCATATTCCTGGCCATTGGTTAGAGGGACAAGGTAGAATCGTGGAAGGTGGCAACTGGTATTTCTCTCCTGCAATAAATAGTGTGGTCACTGCTGGGCATTTTTATCCCCTTCCCTGGGCTCTTCATTGGCTTTGTCTTATCCTAAGCCCCTAAACACATTTGGGGGGTGTCTCTTTTTAAAATGGTGTCAAAATTTTAGGAACAGGCTCCCAACACTATTTTTTTGCTCTATTATCTATCAAGTGATTAAATTAAACTTTATAAATCAACAGAGAACATTATTTCCATAGAAAGCAAACAAGATAATTAGTATTCAATAATAAAAGGGAAAAAAGAATAATTACCATTATTGTTCTTTCATTTTATTATTCTTTCCTTAATCTTTTTGTTTTGATTTGGGTGGTTTGGGGCTTTTTGTTTGTTTGTTTTGTTTTTTTTTCTATACCCACCAGTGCTCAGTGCTATTTCATTATTCTTACTTTGACTTTATAGAAATACATAATTCAACTTACTTAAATGGGAAACTTTGAAACTCTATTGTATTTTAAAACACAAAGAAATAGTAGAGGTTAAAATTTAGAATCCAGGGGCCCGAGAGATAGCACAGCAGTAGGGCGTTTTCCTTGCAATCAACTCACCTGGGTTCAAACCCCAGCATCCCATTTGGTCCCCCCAAGCACTTCCAGAAGTGATTCCTGAGCATAGAGCCAGGAGTAACCCCTGAGCATTGCTGGCTATACCCCCCACAAAAACAAAACAAAACAAAAAAAAAACCAAGAAATAAAATTTAGAGCCCAGGGTTCAAGCAGTAGTACAACAGGTAAGTGCCTTGCCAGTGGTTAACCTGGGTTCAATCCTCAGCACGTATATTCCCCCAAGCACCTCACAAAATAATCCCTGAGCACAGTCAGATGTGACTCCCCTAAAAAAATGAAACATCTAGAAAGCCTGTTTAGAGTACAGGTGAGGGTTGAGTGGGGAGAAGGGAGATTTGGGACATTGGTGATGGGAATGTTGCACTGGTGATGGGTGGTGTTCTTTACATGACTGAAACCCAAACACAATCATGTATGTAATAAAGTTGTTTAAATAAAAAAATTAAAAAAAATGAAACATCTAAAATCCAAATATTCATGGCTTGTATTCTGATGTTCTTTCGTTTTGTTTTGTTTTGTTTTGTTTTGGGTCACACCCAAAAGCATTCAGGGGTTACTCTTAGCTCTATGCTCAGAAATCACTCCTAGCAGGCTCAGGGGACCATATGGGATGCCAGGATTTGAACCACTGTCCTTCTGCATGCAAGGAAATTGCCCTACCTCCATGCTATCTCTCTGGCCCGTGTCCTGATGTTCTTAAGTATACACACTGACCAGGACCAGGTGCTTACAGATTCCACCCAAAGTGGGTTTTGGGGAACTTATCTGACTCTTGTCCTGTGTCCTCCTCTTCTTCCCACCTCCTCAGACACAAGACAGTGAAGTCTCATCTCATCAACACATGTTTTTTTTCCCAGTGTACATGATGTTCTTTATCCAAAAAGTGTCTTAAAAGAAAGTTAATATTATGAAATTTCAAAAATATGTATTTTGTGTTTATTTGACGTGTGTCCAAAAATCTAATTTAAACTTTTAAAGATTGTCTCATTTGAAGATTAGAAATAAAGCTTGCTAGACTCTGTATGTGAGACAGCTTGAAGTTCAAAGACAGAAAGCTCTGGAAACTATTTATTTTAATTAAAGGAGCTATTGCAAATGTGCAAACAAATTCGGAATACCATTTCTCTGGCAAACAGTTATCAGTTGGCAAAGATTCCTAGAAAATGCCCAGTGGTGTGCAATATAAATATGTTTTCAAATCCAACAGGGACTGCCGTCCATTCCACTTATCTCTGGCTATTTCTTGTTATAATTAAGTCGATTATGAAATAATTCTTTTCCCTTGAAATGGCAAGCTCCAATCTCCTTGAATCATGTATTTGTTAGGAAATTAATGGTGTGGTAAAGTAAATGGAGAGGTCTTTTCTCTGCAAATAATATAAGTCAAGTTGATTTTATTTTTACACCCACTTCCAGTTAAGCCTCAATTCTCTAATATGGCCACCACTAGTCATCTAAGGGGATATTTAATTAAATAAAATTAGAAATTTGTTTCCTTAGTCATAGTAGCCAATTTTTTAGAGATCAGAGGCCTCTCATGACTTTAGCTTTTTTGAGCAGCTAATGGTAGCATACTTACATGACCATCAAAAGTTCCATGGAACAATGCTGGTCTGTAGACAAATGAGTACATTACCCATGGAGTGGCATTCACTCACTGTTACATCTTTCCATGTCTCAGACACCACTTCAGTCCTAGGGAAGAAGCAAGGGTGTAAAAATAAAATCAGTGTACAGCAATATTTTTCAAACTAAGGCTCATCCAGCACTGGCCTGTGGAGCTGTTCGAGGAACCTGGTCAGATGAAGGACAGAGATGGACAGTGGGCCGTTTCCTTAGAGCATGGTAGTACCAGGACAATTGTATTAATGAAATTCTCTATCCCTTAGAACTTAAAAGCTTTCCAGGTGCAAATCTGCATTTTGCTTGAATGAGTAGAATACCATGAGGAGGATTTCCTAAACTCTTTAGAAGAATTGCTTTCTGTGGTACATTTATAAGACAGGTGTTTCTTGAAACAACTTGGGACCAAATCATTTGCTTCATTTTTTAAATACAGAAAGTGAATAGTGAATACACCATGGTTATAATGAGCAGTAAAATCAAAGGCTTAGAGTATCTGAATACTTTCTTCTTTGTAGATCACTTTGTAGGTCTGACTTGTCCCAGTGATTTGCTGTATTCATCTCAGTTGTGTTTTTGAGGTCTCCTATTCTTCTATTAAAATATTTTATTTCTTAAACTTCTGTTCTATATAATCTGAGTTGAAGATTTTTAGAGATGGTCTGAATTTGGATCATTTTGGTGGGCTTAATAATTCATTTTCATGTGATACCTATCAAAATGAACATAGAGGGTCTAGACTCTAGAGGATACAATGGGTAGGGTTCCTTGCATTGCACACAACTAACCCAGTTTCAATCCCTGCCACCCCATATGGTTGGTCCTCTGAGACTTCCCAGGAGTGATCCCTCAACACAGGGGCAGTATAAGCCCTGAGCACTGCTGAGTATGGCCCAGAGACTAAAAATAATAAAAAAAGTGGCCATGAGAAGCTTTCTTAAATATCTTATAATGGATTTTATTTTAGTAAATAAATATCTGTCACTAAGTGAGTACAAGTATTTGACAATGTTGTAAAGTTTTACATATCTAGGCCAGTGCGACTTAAACACAGGACTTTCGGGGAACTTGGAGGCAGTTTGTTTCTCTGCTGGAAATAGAATCCCTGCAGCCTGTTGATGAGTGTCAACTGGGTCAGTGGCACTTGGGTTGTGGACTCAATGGCACTGCCCTTGGACCCTTCTCACAAGAAGCAGGAGGCCTGCCACATACCCAGCCTTCTACCCTGTACTGGCTGGAGGTCACTGGGGGAGGGGAGGAGCAGAGGGTCACATTCCATCTTGTCACACTAATTCCTTCCAAACCTCCATCCATCTGATTGTAGAAGGTCCTGCTGAAATACATTCTGTTTTCCTCAGCAGACTCACTGCTAACTCGCCTTCCTCTTAGGGGCTGTCTGGACCAAGCCACTCCAAACTCAAACCAACCCTACAAATTTATCTTTTTTTTTTTTTTTGTGGTTTTTGGGTCACACCCGGCAGTGCTCAGGGGTTACTCCTGGCTCCATGCTCAGAAATTGCTCCTGGCAGGCACGGGGGACCATATGGGACGCCGGGATTCGAACTGATGACCTTCTGCATGAAAGGCAAAAGCCTTACCTCCATGCTATCTCTCCGGCCCCACAAATTTATCTTAATAGAGCCCTTCCCCCCATTCCTTTCTTTGCGCTGGGTTTTTCACCAACATTCAGAAACCTTCATGGTTCTCTGCTACTGCTCATTCTAGATCACTCCTCATAGAACCCATTTTCATCTTCTCCACCACCTTATTATCAGATTCCAGACAAAGACATGACAATCAGTGGTTCAGCTTTCTTTGTTCAATCTCCCTTCCACAACTTTTTTTTTATTATTTTCTTTCTATTTCTTTCTTAAACTTCTTAGACTGAAATAAAAACTGCTAATATTATTTTTTGAAAAATAGAACCGAGTGATAGCTAAGTTCATTTTCGCACAATGCAGACCTAGGGTTTTACAGGGTTTGAGTTGTAGATATGTTCTTCTACAGAGACATGGGCACAGAGACCCAAGGATAGCCCAGCCTCCTGCTGCCCACCGAGGAGCCAGAAATGAAGGTACTCTGGAGCCACATCCCCCCAAGAATTTAATGTTCATGGAGTGCTCTCCTGTCACCCTAGTTTAGTTGAATGACATATTTAAGAAAAATGGGAATAAAGTCTGCTCTCAAAGTAAGTTGTATGAAATGTGTCCCCAAGGCACAAATAGAAGCAAATAGGTGCGTTTCCATGTCATTTTAAAAGCCTTTTAAATTGTTTCTAAGTTAGAGGGACAAAAATTTTCTGCTGAGACTTGACAAGTAGCTGTCGTCCTGGAACTTGATTCTTGCTATGTATCTTGTTGTTACTTTTGGCTTCACACTCTCATTTTATTAGTATCTATTTTCAGTGATGTAGAGATAGAATCAAAGTGACCCAGGTCGAAGGGCCTGAGTCCTAGAATAGCATTAATTCTTCCATCCATCGTACTTTCCTCTGGACAAGGACAATTCCTGGACCAGTGCTCCTGGGAGTACACCAGCATTTCCTGGGTAAAGTCATTTCTCTGGCAGGAAACTGCCTGTTTCCATCATAGCTATGTATTGCTTCCAGGGTTCCAGGGCTTCCAGCCAGCTTCCCTTTTCCCCTGGTTTGCCTTCCAGTGGGCCTCAGGGTTCTGCCAGTTGAGGGTACCCACAGGTCTGTAGACCCTAGGATAGGAAGGTGAGAACAGCTCAGGAATAGAGTCTAGCAGCCAGACTGACCCAGACCCACCTTCCCTATAGACAACTGGAAAGTGGAGGAGACAAAACACTGGGTGTACTGAGCCTCTTTCTAGTCAGTACTGGGAACACAGTGACCCCAGAGGCTTAGGATCATACCCACATAGTCCTTCTCTAGGCTTGCTCACTACTCCCTTACTAACAGACCCCAAGGGCAAGCCCTCTGAGATGGTGGCCAGCAGGCCAGCAGCACACATATATAGACAGACACATGCACTGGGTACCAGCATCTTCCTGGCAACAGTCACCTCCATGTCTCTGGCCATCAGAACTGGGTGTGTCATCTCAAGCAGCCTCCCCTTCAGGAGGTGGCTCCTGAGTCCTCTCAGCCAGGCCTATGGATTCCCAGTCATGGGCCTGAGCAAGGGTCAAGTCCCCTGCAGACAGTAGGTAAACATAGAATCTGCCTCTCTGTGCAACCCACCTTCAGACTTCCAACTAGTGACACATACCAGCTTCCAAATCGCAGGCTTTGGGTGACTGGCAGAAATGGCACCTTCTGGATAAAGTTCTGTACAGTGGATACAGAATTTCCTTCTGTATTTCTGTGTCACCTGTAACTTCTATCCCCATGTAACATTCTTCATTCTGCTCTGACTGAATGAAGGCTCATGCTCACATTGGATTATTTATGTTATGTCCCATAGTGTCTGGCTAATGCCCCAAAGAGCAGTGTTTTGAAGAGATAGCCATCCTTACTCTTGAGGAAACCTGGATCATGGGGACCCTAGTTCTGTATACACACACACACACACACACACACACACACACACACAGTCTTCTGTTGTTTCCCATCTCTGTGCTCCTTGCTTTTCCTTCCTTCCCACGAGAACTATGAGAGGCAGGGAAGGTAAAGCCATGGCATGACCCTGGCAGAGGAGTTAGTGATGGATGGCACATTTAGCATCAGCTGCTCTGTGTTCGATTAATTTTAGGCCCAGAAAGATGGGAAGGAAGGAGGTGGTGAAGAACTGCCTTATGTACATTCACTCTGTTGAAGCTCAAATATCATCCACTTCTCTCCAGCCTTTGATTTTTCTTATATCTGTGCAGGAAAATGAAAACAACTGCAAAGTCAATGCTACTTCCTTTTTTTTTTCTAAAGAGACTGAGTGCTTACCTGGAGATCTTTTCTATCAACACTGCACAAAGTATTCTGTATTTGAGGGCCTGGCTTTTAGATCTGCAATTCTCAATCCATAAAGTGGTTTACAGACCTGATGGTAAAAGGAATGACCACAATGACCTGCATTTATGCAACTTGATTGCTGGTATTTAGTATTAGCACCAACAAAGAGCAGAGATGCTTGTTTAGAAAATTCCTGAGTTGGGGACTAGAGCAACAGCACAGTGGATATGGAATTTGCCTTGTACGCAGCCCACCTAGGTTTGATCTTCTGCATCCCATATGGTCCCCTGAGCACCTCTAGGAGTGATCTCAGTGCAGAGCCAGGAGTAAGTCCTGAGCATTTGGGTATGGCCCAAATGCAATAAATAAATAAATAAATAAATAAATAAATAAATAAATAAATAAATAAATAAAATAAAAATCCCGAGTTGGACTTAAATTTTCACCTGCTAATTTTTGAATTCTAATTTCATTGTACAACTGTCCCACCCAACTGTAGAGCTACATGTAGCACAGACTGAAGCATTAATTGTCACTAGTTGAATAGCAGAGCTCAGTTAGTTCTTTGGAGTAGTCATGCCTGCATCTGATTTATACTTGAAATACAAATCCTTGGCGTTTTTGCTTTTTATTTCTCTGCCAAAATCACCAGAAACCGTGCTGTTCTCAACAGTGTGTAGCAAAGCCCATGCATTTGTCCTTAGAGACCAAATTAGTGATGCCTGTGGCAAACAATCCTTCCCTCACCTCCAGGCCTTCATTAGCCATATGTGGGGCTGTACAAGGCAGTAGGGAGGCGGTAGTGCAAGTTCCTGCCACAAACCCACTGAACCCAGTTTGAAGGAAAGGCCCAGAGGCAGAAAACAGCACCCCCATCTGTTAGCTCTCTTCCTGCCAAATAGGGTCCTAGAAATTCCTGAGAGGGGGGCAGGTCTCCTTTCACATTGTTGGTCTGCACCCCATTCACCCACGGCTCATCTGTGGACTCTGTGTGTTATTCATTTTTGTATCCTCAGCACCAACCCAGAACTGTATCATCATATGGTGTTGTGTAGTCATCTGGGTGGAGGGTCTGAGTCTCTGACAGGATGGCAGATCCTTGAAGGGAGGCCAGGTGGGGCTGCAGTTTTCCCAGGATGTGGGGGGCTGCCTGGAATCTGAGAGTGTGAAACAGGCAGGTGCTGAGGAAGGGTTAAGGGTTTTTAGGGTCCTTAAAGGCTTGGCTGAGCGTCTTGGAATCTGTCCTGATGCCCAAGTTGTCCCATAACCCCAGCTTCGGGGAAAAGTGATGTTGCATCAGGTAATCTGAGGCTCAGAAAAGGTATTTATGGGTTAATTGGACAGAATTGGATTCAAAAGTGTCTGGAAAACTGCAGAATTGGTGAAGAGGTTTCCTATGCCACATCAGCAGGAATTCAGGGCCCATCTGTGCCTAGTACCAGCCTCACCTGGGAAACATAGAAAGGTTGTGAGGGCATGGAAAGGTCACAGAGGCATGGGAAGTATTTGGAGGCTTCAAGAACCTATAAAAGTACATTTCTTCCAGGCTTGGCAAGTCACAAAAACCAGCTACTTGCTCTGGAAGAAGAGGCCACAAGAATCTGAGGGTGCATTTCTCAAGACAAGCAGGTGGCAAGAAAACCGCACACAGATACAAGCCCACTAAAAAGTGCCAAATGGAACAGTAACGTGATGTGACATGAATTTTAGAACTTGCTTCTTTGGGGGCTGAAGAGAGAGCACATGGGGGAAGGGAACCAGGACTCACATCACATTCCCACACCCCACAAAAAATAATCTGTGTGGAGTGTGGAGACACCTGGTTTGAGGAAGCTCTCTGGTATCTCTGAACAGGCCATATATTGGGAAACTAAAACCCATCAATTAGAATATAATCCTGGCTCAGAATTAACCACTTTACCAAGTAAAATCTCCTGTGGAGGCTCTTGACACTACAGCCTACTGGGTCTGTCACACCAGGCATCCATATTAGTGAATCCTTCCACTTAATGGACATACACTACTCCTGGTCATGTGTGGGGAGGCCTTGGAGAGATAAAGAGTTCTTTTTTATTTTATTTTGGTCGAAGTGAATTACAATTCTCTCACAGTAATATTTGAGGCACATAGTGACAATAAGTGAAGGGCATTCCCACTACCAGTGTTGTCCTCCCTCCACCCCTGTTCCCTAAAGAGATCTTTTTAAAGCCCTGTTTCAGATTAGGAGAATCTTCATTTGTAAATTCAAAGTCTTTGGGTGCTAACTAGAAAGAAAGAAGAATTGAAAAGTCTGTGATCTAGGGGTGCAGAGACAGTACGGGGGTTATGGTTTTTCCTTTGCACGTGGTTAACCTCTGGTTTGATTCCTGGAACCACCTAGGGCCCCCTAAGTATTCCCCAAGAATGATCTCTGAGCACACAGCCAGAAGTAAGTCCTGAGTACTGCCAGGTGTAACCCCAAAACAGAACCCAAAAAAGCCTTTGGTGTGCAGAGAGCAACCCCAAAGTGCCCAAATATCTGTCCAGTCTTTCTGTCCTTGGAGAGCTTCTGTTATCACCCCCCCTCCCAGGATGGTAGAACAAGAACTACCCCTGTAGAGGTGTGGTTCAACCCACTCTGGAGAACTTGGTCTCACTGGGAAAGTTGCGCAGACATGAGAGGGGAACTCATCACAGCCATTGAGAAAGCTATGTAGACATGAAAGGAGAAAGTCTTTACAGCAACTAAAGGGAGCTGTATACCAGGTGCCATTCTGAGTCTGTAATTATTCCCTTCTCATAGCAAAGTTCAAAAGTGACCTCCATCAGTTAGAGATCCAGGGCTGGGCCAGCAGGGGACATCTTGCTGGACTTAATTGGCTCACTTTACTCAGGCGCGCACTGCGTAGCTAGGGCAAGGCCAGGAAAGGTGAGTGCCCAGGTCTGGTTGCACCAATCCAGTGTAAGCACAGACCCCCCCACCTCCCACTGTCTGCTCAGTGATTCCAGGGCATCTCTGAATGAATGCTTGTGCAAATGTTGAACCAAGGGAAGTGTCGTCTGAGGGTTCCCCAATTACTACTGTGGAATGCAGGATGTCAGTAGAATCTCTAATAATTGAAGGAAGATAAAGAAGGGGTTAACAGGACAGAAGAGAAGGAGGAAGAATCAATAGGAGGAATTATAGAGCTGAAATATTGAGTTTGTCTTTGAGAGAGATGTGTGATTTGTACCCATAATCCTAAGCAACATACTTTGCAAAGTAAATTAGATGCTATCCTCTAACCCAAGTACATATATATGAAATATAGTATGAAATACATTGAGCAGTATTAGAGTGTGTATGTGTGTCTGATCACACAGTTCTACCCTCACAGGGTCTTCTGTTTTCTAGACAGAGTTCAGGCTCCACACCTGCATCTTACACTAATCCTCTGGGTGGCCAAACTTTTTTTAATCTAGGCAATTTTTTTATCTAGGCAAAGAGAACACCAGATTAAAACTTTTATAACTATGAATAAGTTGTCAAACCCTTCTTAAAATGAGATGAGATGATGCCATGAAAGCAACAGCCAGTTTCACAGCTTCACCACTCATTTCTGGAGATGTGAGCCAAGTCACTGAAACCTAGCTACAGATCCTGGAGCTATACCTCCAAATTCTGATTTACTGACAGCTCAGTAGGACTACAGCAAATTGGATGGGAAAGTAGCAGAGGAGCCCTCTAAGCTTAATAAACTAAAACAGTAACACAGAAGGCTCAACTAGCAACAAACAGTTCAGTAAACCCTCATACAATAACTTTAATAATCCTCCCCCATGTTATAATATCACAATTTTCACACTTTTTTTTACTGGAGTATCTTTTCACTAATTCCATGAGCTGTTTTGTTGTAACAAGCAATAGAAAATAAATTTTTTTCCTGCTTAAAAAAAAATAAACACACTAAAAATAAACAATTTCCAAACCGTAAGGTTGATAAAGCATTTGCTTCTCAGTTGAAAAGTCTGAAAGCAGACTGTACTGAGATGGAAACATATCTAATCTCCTGATGATCTAGGGTTGGCAGCATGATATGTTAGTGGGGGTGGGGAAATGGCAACAAATCACTTTTATTAGAACAAATGACTTGTTGTGGTATCTATCCAGGTATATTTGAGTAAGTCACTTAACCCCTAAAGTTCCAACAAAGCTGGAAGAAGATAAATAATAACAAGAGCCATAGAAGGGGGGCTATTCCAAGGTCCAAAGAAACATAAAGGTGTGAGTGTACTTAGCACAGTCCCCAGGACTTAGCATTTGGTCACTAGTGGGCCAGAACCATGCGCTTGCTCTGGGACTTTGTTCTCTTCTCCCCATTTCTCTTGACAACCTGTCCATCTTACATTCTCTGCCCCATAGACAGAACACATCTGGGTGCCTCGAATGATGGGTGGGAAGCAAGGAAATGACTCATGAGCATATTTTTAAGTGGCCTGCTTTTCTTATAGTCAACTAATATTCCATTGTGTATGTGTAACCACAGTTTCTTTGTCCATTCATCTCTTCTCGGACACTTGGGCTGTTGTCAGATCTGGACTGTTGTGAGCAGTGCTTCAAGGTACACATGAGTGCAGATGTCTTTTCTGAATACTGTTTGGTCCCTTGGGATAGAAGAAGCCAAGAAGCAGACTTGCTGGATCATGTGGAAGATCAAATTTAGTTTCTGAAGAATTGACTGTATTGTCTTCCCAAAAGGTTGAACCAGTCAATATTCTAGCAACAGTGTATAAAGATTTCTTTCTCCCTACATCCACATGAACACTGGTTTTATTTTTCCTTTGTGATATAAAGTGAGCCAGAAAGAGAAGGGCAAATACAGGAGGATTTCTCGCTTATGTGGGATGTAAAGAGATGTGGTAAGAAATGGCCAAAGGCAGAAGAACCCAATAAAAGATCTACAGAACTAAGTTTTCCATTGTCAGGTGTGTAGAATGAAATAAGGAGACTCTGAGACATGACGAAAGGAAGCAGACACCCTGGTAGATAGAGTGTAAAGTTCTGGAACACTGTATGCATGAAACC